>NC_064559.1:136581139-136881139 GCF_937001465.1 Orcinus orca | reverse complement strand
TATAAGTGCAGAGTTATTTGGACTAAAAATCTATGTATAAGTTTGAAGGAGTTTTTTCAATATTTATAAATAAAATTCCAAGCCATAAGAAAGCATTGTGTCTTTCTTTAATTGACACCTTTTTTCTTTTATGGAACATAATGTAATGGCTCAGCAACAATGAATGGCATCTTAGAGGCTATGTCTCTAAGTAGACTGTATTCTTAAGCACCACTTAAGATGTCTTAAAATGATGGGCCCAATGAAGATGGTTGCTACAAAAGACAGTTATCATTATTAAAAACCATGTACAGAAAGTCAAGAATGATTATATATGACCAAACATCATTTTCATTTAAGCTAAACTAGAAGTTGGACTATAGTATCCATAGCAACAAGCATGGTATTTTAAGACTTATTTTGGGGAGCAATGAGTCGTACAAATAACAAGTGCACTCTCCATACTAAAGAAGCAAAATATGACAGGTATTTGTTAGATAGCAATATCCCAAATGACAGTGAAGTAGTACTCATTAACTATATTTCCAATATCTCATAGTATTTATATTTTCATTTACATTAGTTAGAAAGATATATACTTTACAAATTTTTTTATAGGTAAGGTTTTCATTTTTAATTGCTTTCACTAAAATTCCAAAATAACTAGGCAAATTCTGCTAAATGAGTACATCTGTAATCAGATTAAATAAATATGAATTACTAGACTGTTAGATGATATTCTTGAAAGAATGCTGTATTTGATTCAAATAATTTACAGTATGGACAAAACATGAAACCCTGAAATCAAAAAATTAAGCTATCCCCTGCTATTGTTGAGAATACCAGCTGAGATGACTTTCACTGGCATGCCGTGGTAAATGTTCTTTCTCTGGTATACTTTTAAAATGGGAAAAGAGTTCTTCTGAATGACTTCCATCATTTGTAGGCTTCTCCATAAATTCGGTAAATGGATTTATAGGTGGCTTCCACAACAAGTTCTCCACATAAGCTGAAATCTAGGAAATATTTTAATTATTAAACATCATTTCAGTAGATTCTTTTTTTCTGCTATTACCCAATAAGATAAAAATCCTAAAGATCTGTAAAAGAATAATATTTCACAGACAAACTTGAAATTATAACTGCTACTCATTGTGATACTAATTCAAAATAGTATCAAAATTGCATAGCATAATCATTCAACGATTGCCAACTTCCATACAGAGTTTCCAAAAGGCCCACTATTTTCTACATACTCACAAGAATGTAGAAATTACTATTAGTCTATTTCTTGAAGTATTATAATAATATCCTAATCCAATCGGACTAGAAAATGGATATAAAAACCACAGAATAACTATCATTCTTAGTTGCATTAGATTTATCCAACAGGAAATGTATGTTATTCATGCCTGTAACAGTAAAAATTTAAGATACTTTTTAAAGTATTTGGCAACAATAGCTACAAAGAAGTTATTTTCTTAAAGTAGACTTTTCAATAGTAAATTCATTTATTCCTATAAATCATATTTTTTAAAAAAGCTCAATCTAAGTTATTCTTTGGTGATAATGAATGGACAGATGACATTACTTCTAAGTTTTACTAAATAATCTAATTGTTTTCTCTCAAACTTGGAGATGTCATTTTTAAAATGTGAATATTTATGAATTTCTTCAAAACGATTCCATTTTAAGTAATGAGTTAGTGCTCTGGCAATCATTAAGGTTGTAGTTTTTCAAATCTAATATATGGAAATGTGTCTCCCTAACTTTGTTTATACAAAATCAAATGTCATATTTAAGGTTTTCTGCATTTTTTCAGAGATATTTTACCTCTTTGTAATTTATTTTTATTTATCTGTATCATAAAATACATATGTTCAAGAATTTTCAATATTTTAAGTAGACGTGAAATTAAAGGTTGAAAATTATTCACTATATTTAATTAGCAATTCAGAAATCCTTTCAAATGTCTGTAAAAATTTATCTATTTTTTTTGTCCAAAGGTTCTGTATACCAGAAAGATAAATATTTAGGATACAGGCCAGTGAAAAGCATCCTCATATTTTTTCAATACTAGAAACTCACGTCAAAATGGAAATGTTGAATAAGATACATATAGTCTAAGATGATCTACCTGAATGCTGCAAACACGCATCTGTTATTAGGACATAACATTTTGAGCTATTGGTAGCCCAGAAAAATTTAAAACATATGGACACAAAATCAAATGAAAACCCAAACCTAAAGGTGAAGAAGAATATGCTTGGATAAGTCACTGCCATCAAGAAAATTATCATCTACTGATTTGCTCAGTTTTGGTACTTATCTTTTGTCCATTCACTTGTTTAAATATTCGTCTCTCTGTACAATGGAATCTCAAAAAAGAACGTCTTGTTTATTGGAATCCTCAGCACCTGTAAGTCTTGTAAAAGCTAAGCAATATTTCAAGGAGAGGACTCAAGGCTTAGAGCAATTAATGAATAAGATGAATAAAGACTGCTGCTTTTTTACTTATCTTTTCTGGGATAATTAAAAGAAAAATAGTTCATATATTTAAAATAAAAGTTCACAAATCAGTGTAAGAGGGTAGAGATCTTCAATTTATTGAAAACATTTTATGAGGTAAGATTCAGTTTGGTATCAGTACTTTAGTTCTTGCTTGGCTTTGTCGGCTATTGGCAGCTATTTATATAATTTTTCTGTAAGTTTTGTCACATGATAAAATCATACAACATAAGTAATTGTATCTTATCTTAAAGGGTAAACAAATAAAACTAACATATTATAAAAATAGGGATTTTTAGAATGACTTTTAGCCCAACATTCTAAAATGTATCTTCATTACTGATTTCTCAAAACGTGAAACAGAGAACTGGGTATGTCTCAAATATTTGCATAGAAATTATCAACTATCATATTCTCACAATCTAGAAGTGAATATAGGATAAATATTGTTGAGAGGTTCCAAGGTACTCCACTATTTTTGTGTTGTAACCATACTTTAACCAAAAACATATGTGTGCTGAACAATGTAATAATTTTCTTTAGCAAAAAAAATCCTGCCTTTATAAAAAATGCTATCATTTTGGGAGACCAAATGTATTCTTGAGTGGAAAAGCAGACATTTCACAAGAAAATGTTTTCAATTATGTAGAATAAACTTCCAATTTACAAATGTAATATACTTTTGTATAACTTGTTAGTGGTGAAACAAAGACACATATTCTGCACACATACTTAATGATCAAATCCCTAAAGAATAGCAATTTAAAATATTTTTAATGTTTAAAGAATTAAATTGCCTATATAGAAATGACTTTATCAGTCCCCTACCCAAAAGGCATGTACTTAAAGCTTCTTCCAGGTGTGGTCATGGGTTTATGCTGATCCAGCTACACTCATTTAACTATGTTCCATTTTGGCCAGCAACAAGCATTTGAGGGATGGCTGTTCAGGGACCATGATGCTGGCCATGGTAAGAGAAAAGAAAGATCAGTCCATGACCTTCCGCAGCACCTAGATTGTTCTACATAAACTAACCAGCTCCAAGTATGTATTCAAAACTAATCTCTCTAAAGAGACTAGCATATGAATCTTGCAGATTTCAATTTGTTTTGCCAAACACTAATCCTTGGAAAACTAGCTCCCACTGGGTTCAAACAAAAGCACACAGCTTATACTGAAAAATTCACTATGAAATATTCAGCAAAGAATACCAAGTAGATACAGGAATGTTGCTAATTTCCCACACTAAACACTAGTCAAAAGTTTACTAGAGAAGTAACTGTATGCCTTTTCGGACTCCATAGTGAAAAAAAAAAAGGTATACGAAATTTGGAAGTAGGCAGAGTAAAAATAACCAGAAGTGGAAAACTGAACTTATCAGTAAAGGCTATCAAAACTGGAAAAAACATTTTCTGATATAGAGAGATTAACTTTGAAAAGTAATTAGCTAATGCTTCTGTCCAATGAATAAAGGAATTTAAAATTAAAAGCGTTGCAGATTGGATAATACGGGGGAAAAAAATTGACAGGAAGAGTGACTGATTTGTAAATAAAGGATACATACATACTTTCAAGGCCCAAGTCCTCCCTCCTTCTCAAAATGTTCCTCTGACTGATCCAGCCCACCAAGAATCCTAAACATCTAATAATATTCTCAGAATCATACAGTTTAGAATTTAATTGCTCCATAAATGGTAATATTTTAGTTCTTCTTTAAACTTGCTACTAAATCTGTGAGGGCAAATATACCCATCACCATCTACCCTCAAAAATTAATCAGTGAGAGGCATAGGTTAGGTTCCAATATACAAGTTAGGGTCACCAAATAATTTATTGTTCAAACTGAAACACTTTTGAGAGGAAGCCCCACAGAGAACCCAATTATCCAGAAGACGGGACCAAAGATGTTCAGAACATTGTCTAACCCCAAATAGTCAGCATCCTTTATCAGATAAACATAAAACATTTTCCTTCCCTTCAACAAAAGGACAGCGTGACATGCTGCCATTTATTAACAGCATTCACTGACCAAAAACCTACACTGTTGCTATTATCATCTAAAGGCTACTCATTGAAGAAACCAAGTTTTAGAAAACAGCTTGACCAAGATTACAAGTAAGAAAGTGGTGGAACTCAGTTTTGAATGAAAGCCATCAGGTACTGAAATATAAATATAAGAATCCACACAGCTGAAAGTAACATACAAACTTCCCTTTTATAAGAGTGTTTTAGCACTCTTATAAATTCAGTTTATATTAAAAAAAAAGAAAATTGTTCTGTACCAGGAAATGAAGGATGAATAAGATTGAGCTCCTTGAAGGCACAGACTACAAGTCTAAAGAGAGAGCAGTGAGCAGACCACTAAAATCCAGTGTTCTAAAGACTATGACGGGGACTCATCAGGTACTGCAAAAGCAACTGGCAGGATCCTTCCCAGAGATGGATCCTCAGTAGAGTCCAGCAGAACAAGTTTGAGCTTGGCAAAAGAGGACAGAAAACAGGCATTCCGGATAGAGGGTAAAGTACCAGCAAGAACAAGGAATCATGACGGAACATGATTTGAAAGGGCACGTGGCAAAAGATGAGACTGGACACATGAAAGTAGACACTGTATACCAAGCTCAAGAGCTTGAATTTTTTCCTAAAGGTTAAGACAGACCATTAAATAATTTTAAGCAGGAGAATGACAGATCAGAAGTGCATCTTTAAAAGGTAAGTACAGGGCTTCCCTGGTGCCGCAGTGGTTGAGAGTCTGCCTGCCAATGCGGGGGACGCGGGTTCGTGCCCCGGTCCGGGAAGATCCGACATGCCGCGGAGCGGCTGGGCCCATGAGCCATGGCCGCTGAGCCTTCGCGTCCGGAGCCTGTGCTCCGCAACGGGAGAGGCCGCAACATTGAGAGGCCCGCGTACCGCAAAAAAAAAATAAATAAATAAAATAAATAAAAGGTAAGTACAGTGGTGTTTTGGAAAATGGACTCGGCATATGGAGAAGATGAGAGGAGAAGCAGTGATCAGGTTATTAGCGTCCCAAGAGAGATGAAATTCCAACATTCTTTTCCAACAAAAATTTTTGAAGAAATCAAAAGTTGTTGCCACTGATGATTTAAAAGAAAAAAAAAGAAAAACAATGAAGGAATTAGAATACAGGAATAGCAAGAGATCAGTAAGGAAAGAAATGATCAAATGTAACCCCTCATTTACCCATGACCATCTGAATGGGTTGCTCCACACCTAAGTTGCAGGAAATGATTACTTATCCTTTTAAATACAAAAATTAATTTAGACCAGTTTGAAGAAAATCTTTTAAAAGTATGTATTATTTCTTCCTTCTCAGAGTACAGATAGACTGAACATAATTTAACCATTCCTGATGACCCAGAGGCAGCATATTAAAAAGAAAGAACACTGGGCCAGATTCATCAGTTCACAGTCCTTATGAGCCACCTGACACAGACAACCCTTAGCTTCAATAGCCCTTTGGTTCTCTCTCCTACAAAATGAGAATAAGCTTTGCCAGCCAAAGCTGTCATGAGGTTTGAACAGAATGAAGTAGAAACACTTACAGGTGGGGAGTTTTGTTTGTTTAATTTAGGACCCCTTTGGTCACTCTGTTGGGGCTGCTTTCCCACCAGGCCTTCTCCTTAATTTTTTTCATCTTAAAAAAAAAAAAAAAAAAATCGTCCTGAGTCATTCACCATTCCTGAAATTACTTGCAGGCCTGAGTTATCTGTATAGAACCAACTCTTAACTTGAAAACAATCCTTTCAAAATCTATTCTTTGCATTATTATTACAAGTCATTTTCAATGTAGTCAAAAATTGACTGAGTTCTATTAAACCTGAGCCCAGGAGAACAATTATTGACTTCCAACAGAACTGTGCCGAAGGGGATAGATGTTCTGTCAACCTCATTGCTATACCCAGATACTTGGGTCTCAGTCACTTGCACAAACTAAGCAGTGATTAGTAGCAATATAAACAAAGCCATTTTCTCATACCTCTGGGTGTTTGAGATGCAAAAACTATCCTATTAATACACATCAATTGTTAAATTAGAAGAAAATGAGAAGCAAAAAATGGATACCTGGCTGTTAAGGGCCATGACAAACATTGCCGTGACAATCTTATTAAAACAGAAAGGTATCAAACACATTTTAAAAGCCGACAGGCTTACCGCAGTCTATTCCTTTAACCATAACTAACCAAGTGGTGCTTAAAACTACTCCAAGAACCTCATTCATTCAAAAACACCTGAAACCTTACTATGTGTGAGATGATAGGGAAACTTCGTCTCTGCAATAGACTTTATCCCAACACCAGCCAAAGTCTGGCTATGGTTTCCTCACTAAACAAGCACCACTTACTGACCACCTACTCAAAACCTGGCACTGGTTAACTTAATCTCTTTTATTACAACCACTCTTAAGTGACTTATGCTCCTCATTTTACAGAAAAGGAAGCTGAAGGCAGTAACGTTAGTGACCTGCCCAAACCACACATTTAAAGGAATTGAGGCTGCACTCTAGGACCCTGGAGAACGAATTATTTCCCCGAGGCCTGGAGTATTCTTTACTTAAGGAGCCCCGGAGCTTACCAGAGTCTGGCACATTATATGGTGGGCATTTAAAAACCAGCCGTATACGTAAGAGAGCACTATTTCGGTAAGCAACGATGCAGTGCCCGGGGCCGGCCGGGTCAGGGCTCCGTCCTGCACAAGCCCACCTCGGCTAAGATCTGCCCTGCTGTCCCAGGGACCACACACTTCCTCGCTGCCTTTCCCAAGCCCAGGCTGTCTGTCTGGGGGGAGAGGACGGTGTAAGCAGAAAGCGGCTGAGTTCAGTTTTGGGTGGACGCGAGGGCCTCTCACTTCCGTGACCCACCTTGGCCACCGCCCCGCCCCCACAGCTGCCCGCGGTAACTAAGCCTCGGCCATGCAAGCCGAGGAAGCTTGCTTCCCCCTCCAAAAGCACGCCGACGTCCCTACCGCTACGTCAGTACGTCGCCGTGACGTCAGCCCGCCACCGCTCCGCTGTGAAAGGGGTCCGCCAGGGCCGCCAAGGCTGACGCTCGACGAACGTTAGTGTAAGCCGCCCGTGAGCATACCTGTGTTCTCCAGCCCTGGGTCGGCTAGAACGGAGCGGGACGCGGGGGGCAGTGCAGCGGGTGAAAGCTAGGAAGGTAAGGACTCGACGCGGGAAGCAGGCGAACTCCTAGAACGGCTCCCGGTGGCAGAACGCCCAACAAGGTGCAAGCGGGACAAAGCGGAGTTGGTAACCAGCAAATGGCTTCTCTGGCAACGGTCGCCCCGCCCCTTCCGTCGGGCTCGCAGCGGCGCAGCCAATTGGCCGAGCTCGGGAAAGCGAGCGCCGGCGTCTGCTGCTATTGGCAGGAGTGAGGGGGCGGAGCCCGGGAGAGCAGCTTTGTCTTTCTGTTGGTTCTCCCAGTGAACTCCCCCGACCCCGCGACCGTTTGTTTTCCGAGAAGGGTAGCGTTTGTGTGTAGTTACTAAAAAAATCTTAACTGAGTTCAACCAGAAAGGGAAGTAAGGCCGATGGATTCCAAATTTTCTGACACTTGGCTTGCAAGTGTCCTGCTTTTGCTATTTAAAGGAGGAGATTTGAAAAAAACCAAGGCAACCGCTACTGGAAGAAAGCTCGTTATAAATGTAAACAGCTAAAATCTGTTTATCTGAGATCATTCCCTGGGCCTATTTTATCCTGTTAAATGAGGGAACCGGACGGTGATCTCGAAGGCATCTTTCAGGTCACAAATTATTTGTATCTGTGCTACAGTCAGCTGGTATGGTTTATAAACTGAACAAGGCCAGATTCTATTTGGAAAAGTTAAAAAAAAAAAAAGTTATCTAATGCCTCAACCTAACGTTCAAAATCGTAGGCTATCACATTAGGTTCACAAATAGAGCCACTATCAACTGAGCAGTTTAACCATGGCGTACGTCTTATTGGTTTCACTAAAGAATATTTTCCACTGATGATTCCAGCAATGCTTCCCCCCCCGCGGCCCCCCTCCCCCAGCGCTATGATTGTCCAGCAAAAAGTTCCCCAACCAGTTTATTTATCTCTTGTAAAAATAAAATACAGTGTGTGTGTGTGAAAAAACACATTAGCTTCCCCAACACATTAGCTTCCATATATGCAAATGTTAATAAGCACGGGGAACTGCGGATATACGTACCTACTCTCTCACTGATGGATCATAACTTTCGGCAAGTCAACTAGCTTCTCTGGGCTAGTCCTCTCATCTGCAAAAATAAAAAAGAAAAGAGGAAGAGGACAGGTAGAGTTGGGGGCAAGGAACATAATTCTTGGGATTTTTCTAGCACTAAGCTAGGATTCTAGCTAACCTTGCTAACTTGCCATAATTAGAAAAATAATTGTACACAGATGTTAGGCTGCTGTTAAGAAAAATACTTATTTTAATTAAATTGCATTGGTATTATAAGTTACCACCTGTGTAAGACATTCAAGAGGAAACATTCACAAAATCTCAAAATGATTACATAAGATTCTCAAACTGACTTATTTAACTGAATTGTCCAGGTAAAGTAAATATGGCATCCCTCATCCTCTAAATCTAATCTGTTGCTAAAATCTCGTTGGATAGTGAATTTTGGATAGAAAGATCCCTTATTCCATTTTTTTTTTTGTTTTCTTTTTGTTTGTTTTTGGGGTTTTTTTTGCGGTACACGGACCTCTGGCCTCTCCCGTTGCGGAGCACAGGCTCTGGACGCGCAGGCTCAGCGGCCATGGCTCACGGGCCTAGCGGCTCCGCGGCATGTGGGATCTTCCCGGACCGAGGCAAGAATCCGTGTCCCCTGCATCGGCAGGCGAACTCGCAACCACTGCACCACTAGGGAAGCCCCCCTTATTACATTTTTACATAAATGGGAAAATAACAGTTCATTCCAGCGCATTCAAAACCCCCAATTTCCCCAAGTATCATTAAACACTTGACCACCTGTGAAACATTCCACCAAGGATTTCTGCATAATTTAAAGCAGAGACCAGCATACTTTTTCTATAAAGGGTCACACATTAAATATTTTAAATTCTGTGGGTTATACAGCCTCTGTCATACTTAACTCTGCCACTGTTGCTTAAAAGATGCCATAGAGGATACATAAATACATGGCTTGGCTGTGCTCCAATAAAACTTTTTGTTAAAATAAATTTATTTATTTATTTTTGGCTGCACTGGGTCTTCATTGCTGCGTGTGGGCTTTCTCTAGTTGCCGTGAGCGGGGGCTACTCTGTTGCAGTGCGTGGGCTTCTCATTGCAGTGGCTTCTCTTGTTGCAGAGCATGGCTGTAGGCGTGTGGTCTTCAGTACTTAGGGCATGCTGCCTCAGTAGTTGTGGCTCACAGCCTCTAGAGCGCAGGCTCAATAGTTGTGGCACACGGACTTAGTTGCTCCATGGTGTGTGGGATCTTCCCAGACCGGGGCTCAAACCCGTGTCCCCTGCATTAGCAGGCAGTGGTTAAGACCACTGTGCCACCAGGGAAGTCCCTGTGCTCCAGTAAAACTTTATTTACAAAAATAAGTAAAAAATAGGATAGATTTGGCCCACAGGACATGGTGTGCAAACTTCTGATATAAAGCATTTAAAATATCAAGTGCCTGAAATCATTAAACTCATTAGTGGGACATTTGTATGTAAGATGCAACAATGCAGTGTTGCATGAAAATTGTGTTTTTCTTCTTCATGACAACAAATGTATGTTATAATGTAAAAATTGCAAACAATGAAATAAAAAGTTAAAAGTTACAGGATGAATAGCAATACTTAGCAAAATAAAAAAGCAATTTAAAAAAGTTTGGTGGTGTAATAAACTGTTTCCAAAAGGGCATACAAACAATTCTTCTCATCCCTGTACACAAATCACAAGTGGAGTCTGTTTCCCCTCCTCTTGAATTTGAACAATAGAATGTAGTGAAAGTGATCCTAGACCAGTTCCAGACCTAGGCCCTGAGAGACCTAGCAGGTTCTGCTTTCCTCTCTTGGAAACCAGGTACTATATAAGAAATCCAATTACCCTGCTGTAGAGGGAAACCCATCCAGATCCCAGCTGTTTGAGCCACTCACCTGAGGTGATAGACCTGTGAGCCAGTTGACTTTCAAGGCACAGCCTTGTTCCCTGAATGCAGCTGTATAAGTGACCCTAGCCAACATCGTGATCCAAGGGGATGCAAGTTGAAACAACTTTAATATTGAGGGGGTAACCTAATATATCCCAGACCACTGGGCCCAAGAAATTTTAGTAAGGTAGCAGAACCCTGAATTGTCATTTTCCCACTCTGAATTGCATGTGTTCTTTCCAGTATGTTTTGGTTTCCTTTTCTTATTTTATCGAACTTAGTGGATTGAAACAAAAACTGTTTTATTTGTTCTGAACTTCTTTCAGAAGTTCAGGCAGGGTTCAGCTGGGTGGTTTTTTTGGTTCATGTGGCAATAGCTGGGGTCTCTCACCGAGTTGAAACCAGATTGCTGCTGAAGCTGGACTAACCAAGATGATTTTATTTATGTCTGGTGACTTGGTGGGCTCACTCAGGAGGCCAGGACCTCTTCCATTCTATCTATTGGTTCTCCATGTGACCGAACTGAGCTTTTTTCATGGCAGCTTCATCCCAAGAGTAAGTGTTCCAAGCAACAAATGCAGAAGCTGCAGCTCTATGGCCACAGAAGTTACACAGAATCACTTATGCTGCATTTTGTTATCTAAAATAAAATAGAGAGTCAGCCCAAATCTGAGGGAAACAGTAAAACATTCCACCTCTGAATGGGATAGTGTCAAGGTCCATAGAATCTATGGGAAAGACAATTTACTACACAAGGCATCTATGGTATGTGCTATTTCCTGATCATTAGGTCCTATCAGCACAATATCATAAATGTAGTAGACAAAAGTGATGTCCCATAAGTTGAGGAAATCATCACTGTTCCTGCACACTAAATTATGACAGGGAGCTAAAGAATTAACAAAGCCCTTACATAAAGCAATAAATTCTCCCCCATTCTCTCACTTCCAAATGAAAGTGAATGACTTCAGTTGTTTCATGCATATTAGGATGAATAAAAGACATTTTTTAGAGTGATATCTGAACGTTAGGTGTTAAGAATTGTGCTTATTCACCTAATAAAAAGACTACATCTGGATGTAGACCAATTCATCTTAGGCGACCCATTCATCTTCTACACAGGCCAAATGGTAGGTTAAATGCTAGTGTGATGAGAATCATCACCCTGCATTTTTCGAGTCTTCGATGGTGGCACTAATCACTAGAATTTCCCCAGGTATATGGTATTGCTTTGGCTTACTATTTCTGTAGAAAAGACAGTTCTAGGGGCTACCAACTGGTGGTCCTATTTTAATAGCCATGAGTTAAGAAGCCAATGACAAGATATTGTAGGTCCCCACTAAGGTAATGAAGTTTAGGTCTCTCTTTATCAGATCTATCAACTTTTCATTATACAGATCAATTAGGATCCTAGCAGATTGTCCGTCCATTTCATTGTAGGGATATCATGATCAATTATCCACTGTTAAAAATCCTTCTTAGGGGCTTCCTAGTGGCGCAGTGGTTGAGAGTCCGCCTGCCGATGCAGGGGACACGGGTTCGTGCCCTAGTCCAGGAGGATCCCACATGCCGCAGAGCGGCTGGGCTCGTGAGCCATGGCCGCTGAGCCTGCGCGTCTGGAGCCTGTGCTCCGCAGCGGGAGAGGCCACAGCAGTGAGATGCCCGCGTACCGCAGAAAAAAAAAAAAAAGATCCCTCTTAGTCAAATGACTATGATTACTATTCTGGCGCTCCTGTCCATTATGGTAACCACCAGTACCTCATCTCTGATGGTTAAATGCAGTCATTTGGTCTCTGCCACTTTTGGATCCTATTATGTCCACTAGGGAATTGGGGATCCCTTTCAATGGCATAATCTCCTAATTTCATCCCTGTGCTTAGAGGACAGAAGCTACAGTAATTTCAAAGGATTTTGGCATTCTCCTCACTATTTTCTCAGTGCATTAGTGAAGAGAAGGTCTTCTGGGCCTTCTCAGGACATATTTGGAGATAGGTGACTGGGTCATGATGAATACTGACCTAAAGAATAGGTGACTGGAATGATAAATCCATTCCAAGCATCCTATCTCCCTAAGTCTTTTAAATCAATCCTCTAAAATGTATCGAGAGATTTCTAGCATCTCAACTTTATTTAGTGCAGGCCACCACTGAGTCCAGATTTCAACCAACCAACTAAGAAAACCTTTAGAACAACTCCCAGATGCTCAGGCAAGCATGATGAATCCAAGGCCTCTGATAAGTATATCCATGTTAAAAATTTTTGCCTCATCAAAAATTATATTCTTTCATGCCCGTTCTAATACCTTTGAATTCATTATCATATTCCATAGGTTTCTGCCAATATGAATAAGCAAAATCTTGCCTATTTTTTAGTGTGAAAGCTTTTTCCTAGGCCAGACTTTTTACTTATGCCCTGGAATATACCGGGGCATAATATACTGGGTAGGACATCTACCAACTCTGTAGATCTATACCAGTGGTTCTTGACATTCTTTTTTGGAGTCAGAACTGGAGGTATGCGTGGGGGCGGGGGGTACTACCAGCATCTAGTGGGTAGAGGCCAAGGATGCTGCTAAACAGCCTACAATGCACAGGACAGCCCACCCATAAAAAGAATTATTCAGTCTAAGTGTCGATAATGATGATATTAAGAAAACCCTGGTCCGATATGGAGAATACAGAGGTCACTAGCCACCTATGGCTATTGAACATTTAAAATGTGACTAGTTCAAACTGAGATATACTTTAAGTGCAAAATACACACTGATGTTGCATATGAAAAAGGAATGTAGAATACATTAATAATTTTTATATTGGATACATGTTGAAATGATAGTATTTTGAATATATTGAGTTAAATACGATATATTATTAAAGTTTAATTTTAACCATTTTTTTTTTACTATCTTTAATGTGGCTACTAGAAAATTTAAAATTACATATGTGGCTCACATTATATTTCTACTGGATGGTGCTGGTCTAGAGGTATAAAGAAATGATAACAGTGAGTTATGAGAAGGTAAATTCCTCAGATGAAGTTATTTCAGAATCTTCAAAGAAGACAAGACCAGCCTTATAAGACAGGTAAGGAGGAGTTTTTCAGAAAGCAAAAAGCTCTCTAGGGTCTATCAAGATGATAGAATTATCTAAGTCTACTCAAACAGCTTCACGACAATTCTCAAGATCCAACTCCTTCTCAGTCATTGCCTGCTCTTTTCACCTAGTCAGTCTGTTTATTCAACTTACCTTGTAAGTCAGCTCTTCACAGCATTAATATTTGATTTAGATAAGTCATCCTAGCAACGTATAGACGCGGGCCTCTCACTGTTGTGGCCTCTCTGGAGCACAGACTCCGGACGCGCAGGCGCAGCGGCCATGGTTCACGGGCCCAGCAGCTCC
This sequence comes from Orcinus orca, assembly GCF_937001465.1. Taxonomy (NCBI): domain Eukaryota; kingdom Metazoa; phylum Chordata; class Mammalia; order Artiodactyla; family Delphinidae; genus Orcinus; species Orcinus orca. The sequence goes on along the minus strand of NC_064559.1, from coordinate 136,867,159 downwards.
GCGGCATGTGGGATCTTCCTGGAGCGGGGCACGAACCCGCGTTCCCTGCATCGGCAGGCAGACTCTCAACCACTGCGCCACCAGGGAAGACCTAGAGGTATGTTTTTAAGGCAATCATAGAAGCTCTCCTGACCTCTGAGCTCATCACATTTTTCTTTGAGCCTCTTAATACAGTAGTAAAGAGCAAACCCACCCCACAATCTTTGTATTCTTCATTTCTGCCATTCTCATCAAAGGCTTGCCTTCAATAACTACTTATTTCCTGATCACTAAAGGCTGCTTTTAAATTGTTATAATTTACATTCAATAAAGTGCACAAATATTAAATGTTTAGAATATGAGTTTTGACAGTTATATTCACCCATGAAGCCACTACCTAAAAAAAGATATAGAACATTTACATCAACCTAGAAAGTTTATTTGTATTCCTTTCCAGTCCATCAGCCAAAACTACTTTTACCCCCTCTCACACACATACGTGCACACCGAGATAACCACCTTCTATTTTCTGTCACTAGAGGTTAATTTGCCTATTCTTTATCTTCATATAAATGCAATCATACATTCTAATGAATTTTGGGTCTAGCTTCTTTCACTCAATATATATATGTCTTTTCGATTCAGTCATGTTGTTCCATATTTTAGTACTTTGTTCCCTTTTATTCCTGAGTAGTATTCAGTTATATGAATATATCACAATTTATCAATTCTCCTGTTGATTTTTTGGTTATTATGAATGAGGGTGATACAAACATTCTTGTAAAAGGCATTTTATAAACATATTTTTTCATTTGTTTACCTAGAAGTGGAATTGCTGGGTCATGGGATATATATATCTTTAAGTTTATAAGAAAATGTCATATCCATCTTCAAAGTGCTTGTACCAGCAATGTATTAGGGTTCCAATTGCCTCACATCCTTGCCAACATTTATTATGGCAACCTTTTTATTTTAACTGTTTTAGTGGGTGTGAAGTGGCATCTCACTGTAATTTTAATTTGCATTTCCCTGATAACTAACGATTTTGTTGAGCACCTTTTTAATAGTTATGGGCCATATGTATATCTCTTTTTTTTTTTTTTTTTTTTTTTGCGGTACGCGGGCTTCTCACTGTTGTGACCTCTCCCGTTGCGGAGCACAGGCTCTGGACACGCAGCCTCAGCGGCCATGGCTCATGGGCCTAGCCGCTCCGCGGCATGTGGGATCTTCCCGGACCGGGGCACGAACCCGTGTCCCCTGCATCGGCAGGCGGACTCTCAACCACTGCGCTACCAGGGAAACCCGCCATATGTATATCTTTTATGAAGTGTTATTCAAGTCTTTTGCCCACATTTGTATTGGGTTATCTTTTTATTATTGATTTGTAGGAGTTCTTTATTTTTGTATTTTTATAAAATATAATATGAATATTTCCTCCCAGTCTGTATCTTGGCTATTCATTTTCTTAACGGTATCATTTGATGAGAAGAATTTAAAAAATTTTGATACCACCTAAGTTATCAATATTTTTCCTTTTATGGTTTTGTGCTTTACAACTCCACATTTGTGAAGATATTACATGTTTTCTTCTAAAAGCTTTATGATTCTAAGTTTTTATATTTAAATACATGATCCATCTTGAATTCACTTTTTTGTAAGGAATGAAGTAGGAGTCAAGGTTAACTTTGTTATATAGAGTTATCCAGTTGTATCTAATTGGCATCTTAGTCAGTTTGGGTTGCTATAACAAAAATACCATAGACTGGGTGATTTAAACAACAGAAAGTTATTACCCACAGATCTGGAGGCTGGGAAGTCCAAGGTCAAGATGCCAGCTGATTCGATTCCTCATAAGGGCCCTCTTCTTAGTTTCCAGATGGATACCTTTTTGCTATATCCTCACATACAAAAGAGAGAAGGAGGAAGCAAGCTCTCTAGTGTCTCTTTTTATGAGGGCACTAATCCCATAATAAGGGGTCCACCCTCATGACCTAATTACATCCCAAAGCCTCCATCTCCAAATACCATCACATTGAGGATTAAGGTTCTTAAAATATGAACTTGGGGAGAACACAATTATTTAGTCTGTAGTTTTGGGCAACATGGTACCTGTTGTTGAAAGGAGGTCCTTACCAGAAACCATTTAGAAAGGCAGCTACCCCAGTTCTGCACTAACTAAACCATTTGAGAGCAGGCTGGGAATAAGCATGAGGTGAAGCTGAAATGGGTTGTTATAGTATCATAGTGGTTAGCAGCAAGGGCTTTGGAAACATACCTATCTGTATTCATGTTTTCTAGCTACGAGTCTTGGGTAAATTACTTTACTTCTCTAAGCCTTGTTTTCCTTTAAAAAACTTAAAGAGTAATCTACTTATCTGATAGGATTGTTATGATGATTGAGGTCATATTTTTAGAACACATAGCCCTGTCTCTGATAAATCGTTGTGTCCTATAATTGCTAAGTATTAGTAAACGATGATTATTTTAAGGTGCAAAGCACATGATATAAAATTAGAATGATTATCTCTCTCTTTTTTAAAAAAGGCTTTATTTTATTTTATTTTTTTTTATTTTTTTTTTTTTGTGGTACGCAGGCCTCTCATTGCTGTGGCCTCTCCCGTTGCGGAGCACAGGCTCTGGAAGCGCAGGCTCAGCGGCCATGACTCACGAGCCCAGCTGCTCCGTGGCATGTGGGATCTTCCCGGACAGGGGCACGAACCCGTGTCCCCTGCATTGGCAGGCGGACTCTCAACCACTGCGCCACCAGGGAAGCCCCCATAGCCAATTTTTAAATCAGAAGTTTATTTTGATATCATTCAGAAAATAACACTACTTATTCTTATATTTTAAGCTCAATATTCTATCCTCTGAACATCAGCATTTCTTTGTCTGACCAAGGGAAAATGATGCAAAAGCATGAAATTTCCTTTTTAAAATATATTATTGTTTGGCTCTGATTAGGTATCAAAGGCTTTAAGAATAAGTGTAAGCAATTGAAGTCTGGCATAAAGATGTGGTCATAGAGAGTACAGACACTATTTTATTAATTTTGTATTATTTAAAAATCTACTAATATAATTACAAATTAGAGAGTTAGTTAACTATTTCAAGAACACTCAGAAAATAAAGGATCCCCAGGTGTCAAATATGAAGAAAAATATTCATAAGAAGATAGAATGTGGAGACAAAAGATTAATAATTCAGGGATACAAATATGAAATTGGCATACTTAGCATATTTTGGTTAGTATACACTTTAAGAAAAGCTTAAGAAAGCTAAAGGACTAGCTTTGCTATTTGCTTTTTAAAAAATTATTTTATTTTAGGCTTATCTGCTTTGGATGGGCATTTTTAATAGGTCTTCCCATTGTTAACTTATTGAAGCTAAGCATGATCCTTTTGTACAGAAAAGAAAATTGCTTGGTCAAAATTTTGCCAAGGAAATGAATATAATATTACTTCGTTCATCAAAATATCATACATTTATATACTAAACCACTTACTGTACATGTTTTCAAACATTGACTGGCACTTTTTAGAAATGCCAGTGCTATTTTCTAAAGTACATTTAGCACTTGCAAGAGTTTTGGTGGGAAGTAACTGGATACCTAACTAATGGTTGCTTAAAGAATCAGAGTTTACTTTACACAGTAAGAAGTCTGGCGTTTGGTACTCCCCTGTTGGCTCAGCTGTCACCAGTGTCATCGGTGACACAGGCTCTTTCTACCTTTCAGCTCTACTACCCTTCACTTTTTGGCTGACCTCCTCAACTTCCATCTAATGGCCACAGAGGCTCCCTCAGCCTCTGGCACCCTTATAGGAAAGAGGGGTAGGCTTTTCTTAGACATTTCTCTTTTTTTCAGGGAGAAAAATCTTTTCTGTGAATGATCTGCACACCACCACCTCCTTCTCCTTCATCTCTCTCTTGCTAAGAGACTACTCCTTAGATTATCAGCTAGCATCGGGTTACATATTGCCCCAGTATGAGGGAGGCTTGGAAAAATGAGCATCAGACATTTCCGACCTCTGTCGTGGGTGGAAGACAGGTTCGGCCAGCAAGAAAGAAAAGGAGGCTGACTATTAGGTAGGCAACTAACAGTGCCCAAGCAGGTGCCACACACCAGAGAAAGGCCATAATTAATATGGATTAATATTTATTAAACTCTTACTCTGACCTAGACACAGTTTTAATCACTACATGTACTATTCAAATTTTACAGATGTAGAAACTGAGGCACGGAGATGTTTAATAACTTACCTAAGGTCATGCAGCCAGTAAAAAGCTTTGCTTTTTACTGGAATTCAGGAAGCCTAACTTCAAAGCCCAATCACTTAACCATTTAACCACTGCTTCTACATAATTATTGCAATACAGGATTAAAGGAGAATGCCAAAAAAAATTTATAATTGAAAACAGAAGTAAGAGAAAATTTTAACATATTCTTAAACTCTAGAATTTTAATATTTTGGCTTGATCCCCTGCTTAATAAGCAATCTACAATGTGTGACTCATTGCTATAATCTATATCATGATAACTCATCCACATGGAAATAAAACATGTATGTGATATGTCATTTAAGATAAACAATGACACTAGAGAAATTCTCTTATCCTTGGTTAAAACAGATGAAATCCTTCCTGAAAAGTTTCTTTTAAAAAATTTGTGTTTCTTATAACAACTGCTTGAAAAATACTCTAATACTTTTATAATATGAGCATTTGATCTTAGTTAAAAATGTATCATCTATTGTACATTTTGTTCTTAAAATTACTGTATTTTAGTGACCAATTATAGTATTATATTAAAGAATTGATTGATTTTTCCTCTTTTCCTAGTTATATGACTCTAAAGAATCCCTAGTCAAAAAGACCCCATTATTTTCTAATAGAGAAAAAAAATTAAAATGGCTATGTAGTAAAAGATACATACTACTAATTTTTTAAAAAAGTTAGTCCCTAGCCTTTTTGGAGAAGAATAGAAAAAGGCAGAGAAGACAGTAGTCATATGGGAGACACAAAAAGAATTGGTAAGCAATAAGAAATAAAGAAAGGAGATCTCAGTTTAAGCAGGGCCTTCACTGGAATTTTCAAGCAAGCCATAGCCAAAACTCTTGAAATAATTACAATGGGAGGTTATTCATGAAAACGTGGATCAAAGTAGGTTGCTAGGAATTGTGGGATATGGGATGAACTCTGAGACCTTAGCTATGCCCAGCTAGTTAAAGAGAAAAGAGCAAATTTAGGGAATAGAAATGACATGTCACAGGAAAAGTAATAGTATAAGAATAAATGCTTTGACTTTGAACTTAGAGAAGAAGTAGAGACAATCTGGAGTGGTTTTTGAAGCCATCCAGAAAGACAAGTGCCTAGGCCATAATTGTGTTTAAAAATTCTTATTGCCCTGAATCCCTCATGGGGAGAACACTATAAATGTCTGTGGTTGAAGGGGAGCCCTCCTAATCTTCCCACTGTACCTGGTTTCTGGATGGTCCTGAGGATTCAGAGGAGCAGGGCAATGGCTCTGTATGAGGCCAGGTGGGGATTTTGCTTCTACTGATTAGTTGGTTTTCCTTTTGAAAGTAAGAAAAAGAGAGAAAGGAAGAGAGATGAAGATCCTTCATAATAGAAAGAGGCTGAGGCAACCTGGGCACCAGGTAGCTCCATAGTTATAGGAAACTATTTTTAAAATGCTGATGCCTTCAGTGATGTAAAAGCTTTGTTTTATTTCTTCTGTGACATAAATACTTCCTTAGCTTCCCCATGAATTCTTCAATAAAATTTAAATTGCTCCAAATAAAACACATACATATTTCTTTGGAAAACTCAGAAACACTACACTTAAACAATGTGAAGCACAGAAGCAACATGTGTGGATCTAGGAAAAAGGAGTTTTAAGAAGTCAAGAGTTGTCTCCATCTTGGTGCAATTTTGGATCATCTCAAGCCAGAGCAGCTTCAGCCTGCCCTTACATGCACTGCCAACAAATTTCTTTCCATTATTTTTAAAGGGACACCATGATCAGCAGACTCCTGAACTGGAAATTCCCCTGGTCAACAGAGAACAAAACAAGCAGCTGATGCATGAGGATCCACAGCCTTGCAAGTCCTCTATGTATACTATTAGGTGGATAGGAGCTGGGGAAGCCGTGTGGCTGACAGGGTCTTGGTGATCTTGCCAGGTGTCAGGCCTGAGCCTCTGAGGTGGGAGAGCCAAGTTCAGGACATTGGTCCACCAGAGACTCCTGGCTCCACATAATATCAAATGGCGAAAGCTCTCCCAGAGATCTCCATTTCAATGTGAAGACCCAGCTACACTCAACAAACAGCAACCTACAGTGCTGGACACCCTATACCAAACAACTAGCAAGACAGGAACACAACCCCACCCATTAGCAGAGAGGCTGCCTAAAAATCATAATAAGGTCACAGACAACCCAAAACACACCACCGGACATGGTCCTGTCCACCAGAAACACAGATCCAGGCTCATCCACCAGAACAGAGGGACCAGTTCCCTCCACCAGGAAGCCTACACAACCACTGAACCAACCTTAGCCACGAGGGGCAGACACCATAAACAATGGGAACTACGAACCTGCAGCCTGTGAAAAGGAGATGCCAAACACATTAAGCTAAACAAAATGAGAGGACAGAGAGATATGCAGCAGATGAAGGATCAAGGTAAAAACCCACGAGACAAAACAAATGAAGAGGAAGTAGGCAGTCTACCTGAAAAAGAATTCAGAGTAATTATAGTAAAGATGATCCGAAATCTTGGAAATAGAATGGAGAAAATGCAAGAAACATTCAACAAGAACCTAGAAGAACTAAAGAGCAAACAAACAATGATTAACAACACAATACATGAAATAAAAATTCTCTAGAAGGTATCAATAGCAAAATAACTGAGGCAGAAGAACACATAAGTGACCTGGAAGATAAAATAGTAGAAATAACTACCACAGAGAAGAATAAAAAAAAAGAATGAAAAGAACTGAGGACAGTCCCAGAGACCTCTGGGACAACATTAAATGCACCAACATTTGAATTATAGGGGTCCCAGAAGAAGAACAGAAAAAGAAAGGGACTGAGAAAATATTTGAAGAGATTATAGTTGAAATCTTCCCTAATACAGGAAAGGAAATAGTCAATCAAGTCCAGGAAGTGCAGAGAGCCCCATGTAGGATAAATCCAAGGTGAAACATGCCAAGACACTTATTAATCTAACTATCATAAATTAAATACAAAGAAAAATTATTAAAAGCAGCAAGGGAAAAGCAACAAATAACACACAAGGGAATCCCCATAAGGTTAACAGCTGATCTTTCAGCAGAAACTCTGCAAGCCAGAAGGGAGTGGCAGGGCCTATTTAAAGTGATGAAAAGGAAAAACCTACAACAAAGATTACTCTACCCAGCAAGGATCTCATTCAGATTCGACAGAGAAATTAAAGCCTTTACAGACAAGCAAAAGCTAAGAGAATTCAGCACCACCAAACCAGCTTTACAACAAATGCTAAAGGAACTTCTCTAGACAGGAAACACAGAAGTAGGAAAAGACCTACAGTAACAAACTCAAAACAATTAAGAAAATGGTAATAGGAACATACATATCAATAACTACCTTAAATGTAAATGGATTAAATGCTCCAAACAAAAGCCATAAACTGGCTGAATGGATACAAAAACAAGACCCATATATATGCTGTCTACAAGAGACCCACTTCAGACTTAGGGGCACATACAGACTGAAAGTAAGGGGATGGAAAAAGATATTCCATGCAAATGGAAATCAAAAGAGAGCTGGGGTAGCAATTCTCATATCAGACAAAATAGACTTTAAAATAAAGACTATTACAAAAGACAAAGAAGGACACTACATAATGATCAAGGGATCAATCCAAGAAGAAGATATAACAATTGTAAATATTTATGCACCCAACATAGGAGCACCTCAATACATAAGGCAAATGCTAACAGCCATAAAAGGGAAATTTTCAGTAACACAATCATAGTAGGGGATTTTAACACCCCACTTTCACCAATGGACAGATTATCCAAAATGAAAATAAATAAGGAAACACAAACTTTAAATGATACATTAAACAAGATGGACTTAACTGATATTTATAGGACATTCCACCAAAAACAACAGAATACACTTTCTTCTCAAGTGCTCATGGAACATTCTCCAGGATAGATCATATTGTGGGTCACAAATCGAGCCTTCGTAAATTTAAGAAAATTGCAATCGTATCACATATCTTTTCTGATGACAACGCTCTAAGTCTAGATATCCATTATAGGAAAAAAACTGTTGCAAATACACACATGGCAGCTAAACAATACACTACAAAATAACCAAGAGATCACTGAGGAAATCAAAGAGGAAAACAAAAAATACCTAGAAACAAATGACAATGAAAACACGATGACCCAAAACCTATGGGACACAGCAAAAGCAGTTCTAACAGGAAAGTTTACAGCAATACAATCCTACCTCAGGAAACAAGAAACATCTCAAACAAACAGCCTAAACTTACACCTAAAGCAATTAGAGAAAGAAGAATCACAAAAACCCAAAGTTAGCAGAAGGAAAGAAATCATAAAGATCAGATCAGAAATAAATGAAAAAGAAATGAAGAAAACGATAGCAAAGATCAATAAAACTAAAAGCTGGTTCTTTGAGAAGATAAACAAAATTGATAAACCGTTAGCCAGACTCATAAAGAAAAAAAGGGAGAAGACTCAAATCAATAGAATTAGAAATGAAAGAGGAGAAGTAACAACGGACATTGCAGAAATACAAAGGATCATGAGAGATTACTACAAGCAACTATATGCCAATAAAATGGACAACCTGTAAGAAATGGACAAATTCTTAGAAATGCACAACCTTCCTAGACTGAACAAGGAAGAAATAGAAAATATAAACAGACCAATCACAAGCACTGAGATTGAGACTGTGATTAAAAATCTTCCAACAGGGTTTCCCTGGTGGCGCAGTGGTTGAGAGTCCGCCTGCCAATGCAGGGGACATGGGTTCGTGCCCTGGTCCAGGAAGATCCCACATGTCACAGAGCAGCTGGGCCCGTGAGCCATGGCCGCTGAGCCTGCACGTCTGGAGCCTGTGCTCCACGGCAGGAGAAGCCACAATGGTGAGAGGCCCGCGTACCGCAAAAAAAGAAAAAAAAAAATCTTCCAACAAACAAAAGCTCAGGACCAGATGGCTTCATAGGTGAATTCTATCAAACATTTAGAGAAGAGCTAACATCTATCCTTCTCAAACTCTTCCAAAATATAGCACAGGGAGGAACATTCCCAAACTCATTCTACGAGGCCACCATCACCCTGATACCAAAACCAGACAAAGATGTCACAAAGAAAGAAAACTACAGGCCAATATCACTGACAAACATAGACACAAAAATCCTCAACCAAATACTAGCAAACAGAATCCAACAACACATTAAAAAGATCATACACCATAATCAAGTGGGGTTTATCCCAGGAATGCAAGGATTCTTCAATATATGCAAATCAATCAATGTGATAAACCATATTAACAGATTGAAGGGAAAAAGCCATATGATCATCTCAATAGAGGCAGAAAAGGCTTTCAACAAAATTCAACACCATTTATGATAAAAACTCTCCAGAAAGTAGGCATAGAGGGAACCTACCTCAACATAATAAAGGCCATATACAACAAAACCACAGCCAACATCATTCTCAATGGTGAAAAGCTGATAGCATTTTCTCTAAGATCAGGAAGAAGACAAGGTTGCCCACTCTCGCCACCATTATTCAACATGGTTTTGGAAGTCCTAGCCCCAGCAATCAGAAAAGAAAAAGAAATAAAAGGAATCCAAATTGGAAAAGAAGTATAGCTGTCCCTGTTTGCAGATGACATGATACTATACATAGAGAGTCCTAAAGATGCTACCAGAAAACTACTAGAGCTAATCAATGAATTTGGTAATGTAGCAGGATACAAAATTAATGCACAGAAATCTCTGGCATTCCTATACACTGATGATGAAAAATCTGAAAGAGAAATCAATAAAACAGTCCTATTTACCATTGCAACAAAAAGAATAAAATACCTAGGAATAAACCTACCTAAGGAGACAAAAGACCTGTATGTAGAAAACTATAAGACACTGATGAAAGAAATTAAAGATGATACAAACAGATGGAGATCTATACCATGTTCTTGGATTGGAAGAATCAACATTGTGAAAATGACTATGCTACCCAAAGCAAGCTAGAGTCAATGTAATCCCTATCAAACTACAATGGCATTTTTCACAGAACTAGAACAAAATATTTCACCATTTGTATGGAAACATAAAAGACCCCGAATAGCCAAAGCAATCTTGAGAAAGAAAAACAGAGCTGGAGGAATCAGGCTCCCAGACTTCAGACTATACTACAAAGCTACAGTAATCAAGACAGTATGGTACTGGCACAAAAACAGAAATATATCAATGGAACAGGATAGAAAGGCCAGAGATAAACCCACGCACATATGGTCACCTTATTTTTGATAAAAGGAGGCAAGAATATACAATGTAAAAAAGACAGCCTCTTCAATAAGTGGTGCTGGGAAAACTGGACAGCTAAATGTAAAAGAATGAAATTAGAACATTCCCTAACACCATACACAAAAATAAACTCAAAATGGATTAAAGACCTAAATGAACAGCCAGACACTCTAAAATTCTTAGAGGAAAACATAGGCAGAACACTCTATGACATAAATCACAGCAAGATCCTTTTTGACCCACCTCCTAGAGAAATGGAAATAAAAACAAAAATAAACAAATGGGACCTAATGTTACTTAAAAGCTTTTGCACAGCAAAGGAAACCATAAACAAGATGAAAAGACAACCCTCTGAATGGGAGAAAATATTTGCAAACAAAGGACTAATCTCCAAATTTACAAGCAGCTCATGCAGCTCAATAGCAAAAAAAACAAACAACCCAATCCAAAAATGGGCAGAAGACCTAAATAGACACTTCTCTAAAGAAGATATACAGATTGCCAACAAACACATGAAAGGATGCTCAACATCACTAATCATTAGAGAAATGCAAATCAAAACTACAATGAGGTATCACCTCACACCAGTCAGAATGGCCATCATCAAAATATCTACAAACAACAAATGCTGGAGAGGGTGTGGAGAAAAGGGAACCCTCTTGCACTGTTGGTGGGAATGTATATTGATACAGCCACTATGGAGAACTGTATGGAGGTTCCTTAAAAAACTAAAAATAGAACTATCATATGACCCAGCAATCCCACTATTGGGCATATACCCAGAGAAAACCATAATTCAAAAAGAGACATGGGGGCTTCCCTGGTGGCACAGTGGTTGAGAATCTGCCTGCCAATGCAGGGGACACGGGTTCGAGCCCTGGTCTGGGAAGATCCCACATGCCGCGGAGCAACTAGGCCTGTGAGCCACAACTACTGAGCCTGCGCGTCTGGAGCCTGTGCTCCGCAACAAGAGAGGCCACAAGAGTGAGAGGCCCACGCACCACAATGAAGAGTGGCCCCCACTTGCTGCAACTAGAGAAAGTCCTCACACAGAAATGAAGACCCAACACAGCCCAAAATAAAAATAAATAAATAAGTAAATAAAAAACAAAAAAAACAAAAATACATGCACCATAATGTTCACTGCTGCACTAGTCACAATAGCCAGCACATGGAAGCAACCTAAGTGTCCACTGACAGATGAATGGAAAAAGAAGATGTAGCACATATATACAATGGAATATTACTCAGCCTAGGAAGAAAACGAAACGAAATTGAGTTATTTGTAGTGAGGTGGTAGGACCTAGAGTCTGTCATTCAGCGTGAAGTAAGTCAGAAAGAGAAAAACAAATACCATATGCTAGCACATATATATGGAATCTAAAAGAAAAAGGTTCTGAAGAACCTAGGGGCAGGACAGGAATAAAGATGCCGACATAGAGAATGGACTTGAGGACACGGGGAGGGGAAGGGTAAGCTGGGACGAAGCGAGAGAGCGGCATGGACATATATACACTACCAAACGTAAAAATAGATAGCTAGTGGGAAGCAGCCGCAAAGCACAGGGAGATCCGCTTGGTGCTTTGTGTCCTCCTAGAGGGGTGGGATAGGGAGGGTGGGAGGGAGACGCAAGAGGGAGGAGATGTGGGGATTTATTTATATGTATAGCCGATTCACTTTGTTATACAGCAGAAACTAACACAGCATTGTAAATGAATCATACTCCAATAAAGGTGTTAAAAAAAAAAAAGAAGTCAAGTGTCCAAGCAGTTGCAGAAGTCTAGGAGGGGACTTGATCTTCCACAAGCCATGGAATTGACATAGATACAACCAATTACATGTAGGTCTCTGAGGAGTAAGGGGACTCCAGCTGACAATAACTGAGAATTATATTGATAACAACAAGTATAGCTACCATTTACAGAGCACTTATGGACAAAGCATCAAGAACCATAGCCTTATGTTATAAACTTGGAGTATATTTTTATGTCATTTAACTACAGGTAACTACAGATCTCAGATTCTTTTCAGGTCATTGTTTCTCATTTTATCTCTTCTGTTGGCAGTTAGCATCATGCTCGTCACTTCTGGGCAATAAGTATTCCTTGATTCCTCTCTTGATAAGCTTATAAGCTGAAGGGCTTTTATTTTACCTTCATAGCAAAAATATTCAATGACGGGTGAAAAGGAGACTCCTAGAAAGCTGAAGGAAGGATAAAAGAAGACAACCGAAATTGTTGTCTGGGCTCTGTCCATTTCACCTGCATTCAGCAATAACCCCCTTGCTGGCCGCTGCTTCCACCTTTGGCCTCCTCACAAAACATGTGAAAGTCAGATCACGTCACTCCTCCACATCCACCACTGATTTCCCCTTTCATGGGTAAACTCCAGTTTTCCCATGAGCTCTGGTTGACCAAATAGACTACCAGGTATTTCTCCAAAAAAGATGGGTTGATTTGGGATGGGCAGAGAATTACAACTTGGGATCTCCAACCATGGTGAGTCACGTGCAAGTCCCCCACAGTAAGGGAAGGAGAGACTTTGTAGAGAAGAAAGGGAAGTTGGGAAAGTTAGAGTAAACCCAGAATCCATGGCTTTTCATTGGCTGAGTCCTCATAAAAAGAAGAGCAGTCTTTCTTTTTCCTGTTGGGCTCAGCTATCATCTCAGGACATGAGAGCTCCCCCTTCTGGTCTCCAAACTTTATTTAATTGAGGTTTCTGTTTCTTAAATTTTACAGTTGCAAGCCTTATGTGATCTGTGCTCTAGACACAGCTCCCTCCAGTTCATGGCATCTCTCACTGCTCTCTCCTGTGTTCATTTCACTCCAAGCACCCTCCAGCCTCAGGACCTTCCCACTTGCCCGTCTGTCGGCCTGCACTACTTCTCTCTCAAGTGATCGAATGGTTCCTTCCGTCACTCCTAACAATATTACCTGTGACGCTTTGCCCAACCACCTGATACAAAATAACAAACCTCTCTCATTGCCTCTTCCCCTATACCTGATTTCTTATTCTTCATAACACTTTCACTAGGTATCCCATTATATTTGTTTGTTGTCTCTCTCTCTCCTCTAGTGTAAACTCCCTGCAGACAGGGACTTGGTCCATTTCATTCATTTTACATCCAGCACTTAGAACAGTGCCCGACATCTAGTAGAAACACAGTTTATGTTTTCAACAGGCTTATTAAGATATATTTGATACAATCTTATTTTTGAGTGAATAAATGAATAAATGAGCAAGGGAAAAAAGAGAAATAAAAGTTAAGGAAGCAGTTCCTTGTTTAAATAAGGTACCTTCTTGGGAGTTACTGCTTGAGGCTAGATATCTATCGGAGGTCATTAAAACAATCTTATCAAGACTCACCTAATGATCAAAAAGAAAACAGACTGAATTTGAGGCAAGGGCTTTAATAATAGAGAGATGATTATGGCTTTTGAGAATCTAAAACCCACTTATTGGTGTTGTTATTTTTAACTCTGTACTCTGTAGTTGTTTCTTTCCAAAGAATAAACAATGGTGTCACTGTAAAATCCATAATTAATGCAATATTTTTTTTCCTGAGTTCTGAAGAAAACACAGGCCTTTCCCAAAAGAAAATTTTAAAATATATTTAAGGACTACATAGACTGCCTTTTTCTAGTGTGAAGGCTGTAATCATGAAGTAAATCCGTGGATATTCCCCCGGAACTCTTGATATAAAGACTGCTCCAAGCGGGGCTCAAAGACCAGCAACCTCAGCATCACGTGGGAGCTTGATAAGAGTGCAGAATATGGGCCTTACCTTGACCTCTAGAGTCGGAATCTGCATTTGAACAGGTGATTCTTAGGGATATTTAAGTTTGAAAAGCACTGCTCTAAGTAGCTTTTGCTGTAGTCTAGAAGGAGGTCCCTGCAGGCTAATTCTGTTTGCTGAGAGTTTTGTCTGGGAATTCAGAGCCCCATGTACCTACACGCCAAAAACAGAAGGGGGAGCCCTAATCCCCCCAATTGCCAGATCTAATTGGAGTTGCTTCCTGTTCTTTGCAGGGCTGGCGGGGTTAAATGGACTAGTAGAAGCTGCATAAGGAGAGAAGGAAAACCAAAAAACCTGCTGCCCCCTGTTTGTGGGAATGGAGGAAGCCAGGGAATCTGGCAGAGCCCTGGGCCTCAGAGAGGTACTGAGGACAGAATCAGAGCAGGAAGAAAACAGAAAGGGAAACAGAGTCAAGATTTTATACTAATACATCTGTTTCTTGTTCTCTGAGTCTCTCTGGTTATTTTCATCTCTTTACAACATTTCCCCTACATTTCTGCTTTCTCTTTTTTTCTTCTCTGGAAAAATAATGATAGTAATAATGATAATACCTTATACATACCATGATACTATACACTATCTGGTTCATAATGGATAGAACAATATTTTATAGAATGCAATTTTATAGAATTTTTTGCAAATGAGGAATATTCCATAACTTTCTCACATTTTCTTTATTGGCTTATCATTAAAAGTAGTTCTTGTTTCCAATCATTTTGTCAAATTTTGGAGGTTTCTCTGGTGCACAAAGTCATCTTTGTTATTGCCACCATGAGGGTGGGGAGAAGGCTTATTAGCAAAATCCCGGAGGTGAAAGACTGCAGAGGGAGAATTCAAGAAACTAGAAACGAAGTGTAAGCGCTCAATGCTTTGGCATGGTGGTGACTCACCAAACACAAATTACTTCCCAGACCCTATCTGCACCATCCACTTCACTCCTTTGCCTTGAAAATGAGTATAACTATAAAGAAAACGGGATAAGGGAGGTATAAAATGTGCCATCTGGGTCCTTAGCAAGCTCCATGTTTTATTCAAATTCTTAGTCTACAATTTTTTTCACCTTCTGTTTTGATTTATTTCATAAACATTGCAAAACGAAAGTGGCCGATCAGCTTTGCAGCCAAGCCACACACTGGACTATACTTTCCTCTTCTAAATGGGTTTGCTGATGAGTTGAAACAAAAGCCTGAAAGAAAATAATCCAAAACTTTCTTGGACTCCTCAAGATGTCAAATCTCCTGATTCTCTGACACCAACTGCATGTTTAACTCACTTTGATTTTGGGTCTCAACCTACAGACTCCATGAAAAAAAAAATAGGCCTTCTGGGTTCAGGTTGAACTGCAGATTCAGACAATGAACAAAGATGTGCTTTAGATTCTTCAGTTACTGAAATTGAATAACTCTTATTTTCTTGAAAGCAGATAAAAACAGACCAGATTCCTAGAATTTATATAATATTGAAATAAATGCTTGAACATTGTATTCCCATATTTCTTCACTTTACGTATGTTTCATTTCTCAAATATCATAAAATCTATAGGCAGAAGCAGTGAGTTTTTTTGAGCGAAAGGATAAGGTGGGTTTTTTGACAAAGTCTCACACTTTATCAGAAGTGGACACTCTGCTCAGGAATGCCTTTAAGTTATTGAGTTAAGTCAGTTTTTGCCAGCTTTTTAGTTTTGTCTCCTGTAGGGTCAGCCTGATCAGAAGAGAAGGCAGGAAGAAGAGATCCTCAGCTAGCCTGACCCCAGGCCTGGTTACTGAGAGCAGAAAGGGTTCTCAGGGTAGGTCAGAACAGATGTGGTAGGAAAGGGCTTTCAGGAGTGAATATGACTCCCAAGACATAGTGAAAAAATGGATCAGTGACTGGGAATCTGTAAAGACAGGTGCCAGCCAAGTGGCCAGACCCAGGGATTAGGTTCCAGAACCAAGGAACCAAAAAGTAGATAGACAGGAATGGATGTCATGCCTGGACTCTCAGCCCAGGGTGAGCAAAGCCCGACTGTGCCTGTTCAGGTTTTAACCCAAGTGAAGTTTGACAAGATTATTCATTTATGGCTGTTCTTTATAAAGCTGCATGCACTCTCTACCCCACATTCTAAGGGAGCCATTGTAACTGTTGACAAGAACAAGTAGAGAGAGAGCTGGAAGTCAGTCCTCAGTGGCCCCCTCAGCCAGTTAACTTATATAAGTGTGCACGGTGGCAAGAAGAAACATCCCTGATTGTGGTGAAAAGCTACTCTCCTGGTGTGGCTTATGAGTTTAATTTTTTAGTATATTGCTTTGCTGATGGGAATGTTTTTCTTAAAAGCACAAGAGATTAGTGTAAGAAAATAAACTGCCAAGGAAAGCTGAAAATAAAGTGCATTGTTCTGTCCAATGAGTCACAGTTCCAGGCAAAGCCTTTGGAGTTGCCACGCCTTGGAGCTTCCACTCTATAGACACAGCGTGAGCGAGGGGAAAAAACCCACGGCTGGGAATCAGCCCGAGAAGACAAGACAGCTAAATTGACCTCTGAGCTGTAGCATGAGCAACTCTGGCAGTCACGTGGTGACCAGCGATATTCTATTCTCCAACACCCCCAGGGGAACAACCAAAACCCAAGCAACTTCCTTCAAGAGGGATCAAGAGGGAAACTGCTCCAGAGCAGAAGCGATACCTTCTAGAACTGATACTTTCAAAGTTGGGGAGATCATTTTCTAACTATAATCCAGGGCTTCTTCGGAATCTGCTTTAATTTACTTCTCTGATTCTGTTCATTCATTCATTCAACAAATACTTATTGAGTGTTTACTGATCTAGGTGCTGAGAAGGTAGTGATAAAAACTGACAGGGTCCTTCTCGCATAAGCCCTTCAGCGTGAAGGAGACAACCAATTACACAACATGAATGTGACATTGTAGGCATGATCATGCTTCAAAGGAGAGGTATCTGATGCACTGAAAGCATGAAAGAGGGGATTTGAGCTAGGTAGGGAGCTCAGCTCAGGCTTCCAGGACAAAACAGGAATTTGAAGGAAAACAGGTGAGAAGCAGTGGGAGAAAAGGTTCCAAACAGAAGGACAGTAAGAGAAAAATTCCCTTCAATATCCCTCAACATTTCAGCTCTTAACACTTCATTTCTAGTTTCTTGAGAACATGAGAGACACGATACATTGAAAAACAATGGAACTTGGAATCAGTTGGTTTCATTCTAGCCCTATGACAATACTCACACAGCCTTGAACAAGTTACTTAGATTTTCTGAGCCTTAGTTTTGTCACCCATAAGATAGGAAGGATAAAGCCCAGCACACAATAAAAGTTAGCACCTTTCCCCACTGGCTAATTTTCATAATCTTTCTGAGACTCAGTGTCTTCATTGAAACATAGAAATAAAAAAATTATACCTGTATCTGGGAATTGACATTTAGGTAGGTTCATTTGTAAGCTCTAAAGCATTATAAAATTATTGGGTAATATTATTAATCACTCATAAAATATTTGTGAGGCCTGCTATATTCCAGATCCTGTGATAGTTACTGCAGAAATGGAAGTTTTTGTTTTTAATCTTTGGCTGCGTTGGGTCTTCGTTGCTGCATGCGGGCTTTCTCTAGTTGTGGCGAGCGAGGGCTACTCTTGTTTTCGGTGCACAGGCTTCTCACTGCAGTGGCTTCTATTGTTGTGGAGCACGGACTCTAGGCACGCGGGCTTCAGTAGTTGTGGCTCATGGGCTCTAGAGTGCAGGCTCAGTAGTTGTGGCGCATGGACTTAGCTGCTCCGTGGCATGTGGGATCTTCCCAGACCAGGGATCGAACACGTGTCCCCTGCACTGGCAGGCCCTGCACCACCAGGGAAGCCTGGAAGTGGAAGATTGATGGAGGCATAGTCTTGCTCTCAGGAGAGAGGTGCTGAAAGAGAAATTCATCCTTTTCCTTGATCAAGAGAGAAAAGGCAGCAAGGACAGAAGGCAAGGCCTCTGTGGTCTGCACAGACATCTAAGTTCCTGGCACTTGGCCCTCTCTGGGGGATATCTGATACCTTCCCCCCACCAGCCATCAGCTGAGAGCTCTCCCAGACTACCTAATGCAAGGCTCCAGGGACAGGGCTGCAGGATGGATTTCCAAATCTTCAAAATAAGCAGACAAAGGAATCTTACATCAAACAAAAAATGACGAGTGCAGTAGGGAAGGAATTGCTCTGAATGATGGAGGAGGTTGTCAAGGATTTCTAGATTTCTGTACTTCTACTGCAAGTGGATGGAAAAACCCAGATTCTCTGATTTTCAGCCCAGCCAGCCAGGCTTCCCTCTTTTAAGCTCCTTTTGTCTTATTTCCATTTGAGAAGACATAAAATGAGTAAGGGGTGGAAGATTTCTTGCCAAATCATGATTCAGGAGGAAGCTCAGCCACAGAACATGCAAGTGTGGCATCGCCCAGAGAAAAAAGACTTGTAGAGACAGGTCTCCGAAAGATCCACCCCAGATTTTGCAAAGAAGGCACCTCCTTCATCACAAGCTCTAAGCCCTTCCAAGTTCAGGAAGAAACTACCTGCTCCGCCATTGACAACTTAGCACAATGTGCCCAGCAGGACCAGTGTGAGTAAAGCAGACGGTTTTCTGCAACATGACGCACGGGGACAGTGCAGGTCCTGTTTGCAGCCTGAAGTTTGTGACTCTCCTGGTGGTCCTAGGTCTGGAACTCCTATTCCTGGGAGCCGGAGTGCAGCTTCAAGAAAATGGGTATAATGGATTACTTGTTGCAATCAATCCTCAGGTATCCGAGGATCAGAAACTCATCCCAAACATTAAGGTGAGTGGCAAGTATGAAGTCAAAACCATTATCCTATTCGAGCAGACCTGTAGCCTTCTTTAAGGAGTTGCCTGGTTTGTATTTGAGCAGTAAGGAAAGTGCTGTTTCTCAAAAATAGCAGCAAAAATTACAATTAACAGCCAAGCCAGTTTGTTCACGTAATTCTGTGTAGTCTCAGCTCACAGACTGTTGATCTAGCCCTCTTTTATTTGTTGTTGCTGGTTACTACTAATTTTAGCTTTTGTGTTTAACTACATGGCTGTTTTTGGGGTAGCAACTTAAAAAATAATCCATTGTGGCAACAAAGACCAGATGTTTGACTGATGAATAAGCATGATTGTGTCTATTAAAATTATGTTGTTGGATTCCATCCTGAGGATTGGAATTCTCAGACAGAAAGAGTGAGAGTTTGAACGGAGTGCCAAAGAGCAACATTCTTTCTTTTCACCTGAATGTTCTGTAAAGCAGTTAACTATTTTCACCTTGATATGGTAAGGCAGGCCCATAGCTCCATTACTTGAGTCTCCCTTTGGTATTGCTTTAGTGAAATCAGTATTGTCATAAGGTGTGGTCTTGGAAAGGTGTGCCGTGAAAAGGATTTGTTCGGTAAAAGCTTAGAAGTCTTTCACAAAATTTGGAAAATTATATAGGCAAACCCAGACGCACAATTAGTGTCTTAAAATCTCTTCCAGATAACCATTTGAAGTTTATTTATTTTGCTCCTAGGTTTTCCCAAAAATCTAATACTGTCTCTAAAAGAAATGGGCTCCTTCCTTATTGTTATTACTGCTTGTTCAAGTATAACCAGAAAACTAAAACATTAAGAAGTTACAAGTGATAAAATAAGCTTTTCTTTTATTTGGTTACAGGAAATGATAACTGAAGCTTCTTATTACCTATTCAATGCTACCAAGAGAAGAGTGTTTTTCAGAAATATAAAGATTTTAATACCTGCCACGTGGAAAGCTAATAATTACAGCAAAGTAAAACAAGAATCATATGAAAAGGTAATTCAAGATTTCATTAAATGTGCTTAACTCAAGAAAAAAATATAATGTGTTCAAACTTTAAAAGTGAGAACTTAGACAAAAACAAATTAATATTAATACACAAACAATATTATTGAAAAGATTGTTATGTGCAAAATGTATGGAAATGTAATAAATGAGTGAAAATTATGGAGTAAAAAATAAGCAAAATGCCATTGCCCAAGCGGCCTCTCAGAAGATCTCTTTACTATGTAACTTACAGAGTCCTTTCTGAAATTTTTGGTTAAGGACCAAGAACTAGTTTTATTCTACTGAGTATGAGCTGTAAAGGGAATAATTTCAATTATGACTATCCTCATTTCCCACCCTGTCAGAGACAGTAAACATACATGTACAGACAGAAACCTAAGCCACCCATGCATATAAAAATATGACTTTCTTGTCCTGCAAGAGTGCAAATTAGCAGAATTTCACATTAGCCCAAGTCCAGGACACTGTTTTTGAGGAGTATGTTGATAAGAAGCAAGGCAGAAAGCAGGGAAGAGAGGCATGGCTACCTTTTTTTTTTTTCCAACCAAAAAAAGAACCTTCAAAGGACTCTCATAAGCTGTAGATTATAATTAAGCATCCATGATAATGTCTGGCACATACTGGTATGCATGCTATAAATAAATGTTAAATAAATTTGGCAAATGACTGTTTGAAATTACTGTGATCAAGAGTCCTAGCAGCTACCAGAAAGGGCAGGAGCAGAGGCATTGAGAATATAGCTCAGGGCTTCAGCAATGGAGTGGGTTCAAGATCTGTAATTACAGCTCCGATAGAAGGGCTGAGACTGTGGTAGTTTCCCCTTTTCCTTATTTGTGTCATTTGGTATGAATTTTCCTAAGATTGTTTTAATTCTTAGATCTCCTTTGAAGTTATTGAATGATATAGCAATCTCAAAGGCACCCCAGTGTCCTGAAGAAGTTAAAGTTAAAGGGGTCCTTAAAACTATCTGATTTATGACCAGGTGAAAGCATTTGATGATTGGGCTTGGAGATAGGAGTGATAGATGAACTGGGATAAACTGGGAACAGAGCTATTGTTTATTAAACTTCAACTAAATGCTAGGCATTCTGTATATATTGCTTAATTCTCAGACACCTAAAATTAGTTGCTGTTATCGCAAATTAGGAAACTGAGGCTCAAATATGGTAAGGATTTTATCCCAAGTCAAACAGCTGGTAAATTAAAGAGCAATTTGAATTCATGCCTGTTTGATTCCAAAACCTATGCTCTTTGCTCTAAGCTATACTGTCTCTAGCCACCTTACATAGTTGTCATTAATCAATCTGGCCTTTAGTGGGACAAAAAGTCTTGGAGATAACCAACACCAAACCCAGGTGCTACTCCTCATCCTAATGAAGAAGAGAGAAATAAATAATAATAAATAAATAAATAAATAAAGCAAAAATGACTGAACAGGGCTTCCCTGGTGGCGCAGTGGTTGAGAGTCCGCCTGCCAATGCAGGGGACACGGGTTCGTGCCCCGGTCTGGGAAGATCCCACATGGCCGCTGAGCCTGCACGTCTGGAGGCTGTGCTCCGCAACGGGAGAGGCCACAACAGTGAGAGGCCCGCGTACCGCAAAAAAAACAAAACAAAAACAAAAACAAAAACAAATGACTGAACAGAAAGATTAAAGGAAAGAGTCACTGAAGGCTGTTCATATATCTGCTAGATGCCAACTCTTTTAACCTCATAATGTCAATCAAGCAAACACTTAGCAAATGATCATTACATACAGGAACCATGCTAGGCATGGCAGAGGACACAAGGAAAAGCAAGATAGTTCCTCTCCTTGTGACTCTACAGTCTAATGTAGGTGGGATGCAGGGGAGGGGGGAGGGGTAGGATAAAAGTACATAAAAGCTGTATTACTATGGTCTGTAGGGTAGTATATAACCCCAAACAGCCTGAGTATTCTATCCCATACAGTGTACTCTTTCCTTTTTGTTTCAGGACAACTTTCCAGACATAGAAATGAGGTTTTGTCCAAGTGAAGACTATTCAAGGGCATGATGCCTGTAGCCCTTTTCACAGGTGTTGCCTTGCAAAGTCCTTGGCTTGAATTCTTATCTTTCTAAAAAAAAATGCTAATTATTATAAAAATAATTCATGCTTGTTGCAAAAGGACAATGTAGAAATATGGACAATAAAAAGAAAATATTACCTTCCACTATTCCTCAGCAGTGTGTACACCCCCCACACACACACACCAGTACACATGTAGTACGTATAGTGATCGTTATATATATATTTATAAGATCATATTAGATCTATTGTTCCATAATCAACTCAAAAAAAAATTAACAACATACTTAACTTCTAAGGGCAAGTCTTGAGACAACATATTATCTTTATTCCTCAAAATAAAAGGAACAATGTTGTATATAAAACTGTGTTCTCTAGATGGTTATTTGAATAGATATTTACTTTAGCTTCTGACTTAAAATATTGTGTTTTATAAATAGTAATTGAAATGGTAAGGGTACAGTATGAAATATCACTTCAATGGAATAATTGTTTTGCTCATCTGATTGGTTATGGGAATAAAAGGAAAAGGCTTAAAAGAAACATATCCTATTGTCTTGCACTGATGAAAGAACCCACAGAAAGTTGTTCACAAAAGGCTATAACATTTTACAGTACAGCTCTGAATGATGTGTAAATGTTCTTAAAATTTCTTCAAACTTTTAAATTACTTTTTATCGTGATTTATAATATCAGAATTTTACAGTGTTGACTTTTGAGAAAATTTTAATCTGGAAAATGGGAAGGTCAAATGAAAGTAATGAAGCTCCATGGAAATTTGATAAGCTTTTAAAATATATATGCTTTTGAAAGTGACAGATAGTTTTGTTGATATTTAGTTGTGAATGCATTTTAAACTCCATCTAAAGGCATTTATTTTTTTAATCTGTTTTAAAATTGGGATACAATCCATATAGAAAAATGGACACATATCTTAAATGTACACTTCAAAGTGTTTTAACAAATGTAGATATTTATGTCACCAACATTACAGTCGCGATGTAGAGTATTACAAGGCATTTCTTTTAATTTAGGCAAATGTCATAGTGACTGACTGGTATGGGGCACATGGAGATGATCCATATACCTTGCAATACAGAGGGTGTGGAAAAGAGGGAAAATACATTCATTTCACACTTGACTTTCTACTAAATGATGACTTAACAGCTGTCTATGGATCACGAGGTAAGTTTGACCAATCAAGAAATAGACAATGGACAGCACTATTTACAGTATTCTGTGCTTAATGCTAAAAGGGACTCACAGAACCTGAAACCTGCCAAGGACTTACCATTGGGGTGAGGAGATAGGCCACGTGCCCATGAAAAGATGAGGGACAAAGTGAGCCAGAAAGGGTTAAGTGCCAGATTAGTGGCCCAGACAGGGCATGCTATAAGAATTCAGTGAAGAGGGAGAGCATTTTGAGCTAAAGGTGGTCAGAAAAGGCCTCACAAAGAAGAGGATCTTAAGGTTGAATATAATTTTGATAAATGGAAAAAAGGGAGAGAGAGTGGGAAAAGTATGAATAAAACCGTGGCAGCAGAAGAATCCAGGGCATATTTGAGAGATGGGCACAGTAGACCCCACTGATGGTGCAGAAAAACTATGGGAAGTGAATAGTGGGAGAAAATGCTGAAATGCACATGGGGTAGGTGATGGAGAGCCTCAAATGCCCAAATTAGCAAGTTACAACTTAAGGTTTATAAACATAGGAGTGAAACCATCCAAGCAGGGTTTTCAGAAGCTAAATCTGGCTGTGAGGATAATCTGACTCCCTCAGATCAATGAGGGAGAAACTGGATATCAGGAGAATAACTAGAAGTCCAGGTATGAGGCCATGAGACTTGAGTAAGATCGAAGGCAGTGAGATGGGAAGGACAAGAAAGAGAGTAACAAGAACAAGAGAATTTTCTACGTGCCAAGTGCTGTGCTATTTGCTTTTCAAATGTTATCTTATTTAATCCTAACAACTCTAAGTAATGAGAGATATTCCAGAGGGGAAAAAGTATGAAACAGAGGTCAGAACTGCTTCAGAGTGAAAGGCAAGGAGTGTGTGTGTGGGCAGCATTAAGTAACACACCAGGTTTTGGGCAGAAATAGAAGGGACCAGTTTTTTTTTTTTTTTTTTTTTTTTTTCGGTACTCGGGCCTCTCACTGTTGTGGCCTCTCCCGTTGCGGAGCACAGGCTCCGGACGCGCAGGCTCAGCGACCATGGCTCACGGGCCCAGCCGCTCCGCGGCATGTGGGATCCCCCCGGACCGGGGCACGAACCCGCGTCCCCCGCATCGGCAGACGGACTCTCAATGGCTGCGCCACCAGGGAGGCCCGAAGGGACCAGTTTAAAGGGGAAATCCACAAGTCTGGATTTAGGCAAGTGATTGTGAGGAAAGTGGACTATGCTGGTGGAAAGACCCAGCCTGTGGCGGAAAAAGGATGACTAGAGTTTGACAGTGAAGCCAGCGTCATAGGTTTGGAGATTGGCATTTAGTGGATGAGATCTGAGAAAGAAACTGTGGTGAGAAAAATGAGTAGGTCAAGGGCTAACTATCCAATTCTTAATTTTTTGTTTTTGATTTTAACGTACAGCAGTGCTTTTCAAATGATGTTTTCACTTTTACCCCCATTTAAATCTAAATAGATTTTATTATCCTCTGAATAACTAGCAGGAAGTGGAGCCACACACTCTATAAAACACACTTTATAAAACACACTTTATAAAACACTTTATAAAACTTTATAAAAATGGCTTTTTTTCCTGGTAACTCTGAGGTGCTGATAATCTCTGCACAAATATATGACTTCACCAGCACTTCTAAATTCCATGAGTAGGCAGAAACTTTTCCTTAGCACTTTCAGCTTAGACTGTTCCCCTCCCTTCCTATGTTCCAAGGTCCAAAAAATGCATAATATGCCACAGCCTGAGTCAACTCAGCAAACATTTCCTGGGTTCCCAGATCTTAAAAGAATTCAGAAAGAAAAGTGTACTTGGGGAGGGGAGTTAATCTGGAAAATTTCTATTGGGGAGAAGTCAGTTTTTAGCTGAACATTGAAGAAAATACAAGATTTAGAAAGGT
This sequence comes from Orcinus orca, assembly GCF_937001465.1. Classification (NCBI taxonomy): domain Eukaryota; kingdom Metazoa; phylum Chordata; class Mammalia; order Artiodactyla; family Delphinidae; genus Orcinus; species Orcinus orca. Next base: position 136,841,911 of record NC_064559.1, on the reverse strand, counting down.
AGAGATAAACTTATAAGGGATTTGATGCTGACAATGAGGATTTTCATGAGCTAAGATTTGAAGATAAACATGGAGAATCAGGAATAAAATGAAAGAGAAAGGACCACCCAAGCTGGTGAGGAGGTTCTATGATCCTTTTTGCTCCTTCTTCCCTCCCTGGCCCCAGGGTTTCAATCATTGCTGTAGACAGGAGAATTATCTATAGGAAAAAAGAGTGGCAGGCATGCCTGGATAACACAAACTGAAGAATAGGAAAGATTTATTTGCTGGTTTGATGTCTTAGTCGATTTGGGTTACTATAACAAAATAGCATACACTGGGAGGCTTATACACAAGAGAACTTTCTCACAGTTCTGGGGACTGGAAGTCCAAGATCAAGGCACCAGCCAAATTGGTTTCTGTGAAGGCCCACTTCCTGGTTCATAGACAGCCATCTTCTCACTGTGTCCTCACATGACAGAAAGAAGGAAACTTTCTGGGGTCTTTTTATAAGGGCACTCATCCCATTTATGAAGGCCCCACCCTCATGATCTAATAATCACTCCCAAAGGCCTCACCTCCTAACACCTTCACATTGTGGGTCAGGATTTCAACATATGAATTCTGGGGGGACATACACATTCAGTCCATTGAATTGAACATTCAGTCCATATGCTTCTTTTCCTTTCCCAGAATCCTTAACTTATAGGCATGTATAAAGCTAAACAGAAAACCTTAGGCAGCTTCCTTAGGGAAATGAGAGAATGTGAGACTCCTCACTAATTTCAAACAGATATGCAACAGGTAAATCACTGGTTTGCACTTCCAGACTAAACATATTTTCACACTGCCTCTTTTACAATGGTGGGGGTAAAGCAGAAGGAGATGGGAACGGGGTTGGGAAGAGGAAAGTGGAAGCAAGAATTGCACGTCAACCCTTCAGAATGAGTATATATAGTCAGGTGATGTTACGTATTCACTGATTAGCAAGGTCTATTGATGAAATTTTAGGAACTCAAAACAAAAACTCTCTCTTCCACAGGCAGAGTGTTTGTTCACGAATGGGCTCATCTCCGTTGGGGTGTGTTTGATGAATATAACAATGAGAAACCTTTCTACGTAAATGGGCAAAATCAAATTAAAGTGACAAGGTTAGTGTTTTTTTGCATGTTTAAAATTCACTGTTTATTTTTTTTTACGCTAAAATAGAGTTTATAATGGCTGCAAAACTTAACTGACAATTTTCAGTTTTATTGGATTTTTTAAAAAATTGGTAAGTATTTATGTGGTCAAATGCCAAAACAATATAAAAAGTTATACTCTTATATAGCATACTCCCACCACTCTCTTCACCCTGTTCCCTTTCATCCCCTCTAGATCACCATTTTTATTAGTTTCTCATTTATTTTTTCTGTGTTTCTTCAGGAAAATTCAAATAAATATGAATATATATTTTTCCTCACTCTTCTTTCTTTTAATTGCATAGTGTTCCATTGTATGGATATATCATAATTTTTCAACCAGTCCCTTATTATTGAACAAATGAGTTGTTCACCATATTTTGTTATTACTACAAGTCATAATGCTATAAATAAGTTATTTCCATTATATGCAGGCAGATCCGTATATCTATTGAATAGCTTCCAACAATTACCAGGTCATAGGGTAATTTTAGCTGTAATTTTGGTAGATATTGACTGATTCTTCTCCCAAAATTTAGATGGTTTTTTATCCCATTGACAGCATTTGAGACTGCTTATATAGGAAGGAATCCTTTTAAATATCATCATTAGATGTTCATTCTCTTCTTCCTCTGATGTCCAATGGCAATGAACTCAAAGGAGCCCTGATTCAGGATACTACCACTCATGACCTTCCTCAGGCCTCCAAAAGTTCATGTTGATTTCTCGGTGACTTTTGCTTTGACCCTGTTTAGCTGGTAAAGCCCTTGGCAATACAGAGCCTCTCATCAAAATCAAATGCTTTAAAATCAAGTGGAGTGCATTTGTAAATTAATGACCTTTCTTAATAGTTTTTAAAATGTCTTCTGTGTATCTAGCAATCTACGATCCTAGAAACAAATTATTTTATGAGCCAATAAGAAAGAAACATAAGCATTTCTAAAACAGACCCAATGTCTCTTCCTATTTCAGGTGTTCATCTGACATCACAGGCATTTTCTTGTGTGAAAGAGGCCCTTGCCCCCAAGAAAACTGTATTATTAGCAAGATTTTCAAAGAAGGATGCATGTTTATATACAATAGCACCCAAAATGCAACTGCATCGATAATGTTCATGCAAAGTTTATCTTCTGTAAGTATGGCCTTAGAATAACAAACTCTTACAAGATTCCATCTTTTCCCAAGATAGACTGATATGTTTTAAGTATTTAAACAAAAAGACAATTAAGATTCACTACATTTGGGACTTCCCTGGTGGTCCAGTGGTAAAGAATCCACCTTCCAATGCAGGAGAGGAGGGTTCAATCCCTGGTCAGGGAAATAAGATCCCACATACCGAGGGGCAACTAAGCCTGTGCGCCACAACTACTGAAGCCCACACTCCTAGAGCCCATGCTCCGCAACAAGAGAAGCCACTGCAATAAGCCTGCGTGCCACAACTACTGAGCCCACGTGCCTCAACTAGAGAGCCCATGTGCTGCAAACTACAGAGCCCATGTGCTCTGGAGCCCACACACCATAACAAGAGAGAGAAAACCTGCATGCCAAACTACAGAAAGAGAAGCCTGTGCGCCGCAATGAAAGATCCCATGTGCCACAACTAAGACCCAATGTAGTCAAAAAAAAAAAAAAAGAAAAGAAAAGAAAAAAGATTCACTACATTTTAGAGCTTGGGGAACCTTAGAGTTCATCTAGTTTTTACTTTACAGATTAAAAAAAAAAACTCAGTGCCCCCCCTCGACAGTCCAAGCTGATCAGTAAAAATTGTTTCCTTTAGAAAAGTGATTATTTGCTCTCCAGGGAAGGTGATTTAACAAGGGGAAACCTGGAGTCTTCAAAATAAATTGCTCGTATGGTGGTGCTTCTATATCCTTTCACAGGAAAGTGTACTGGGTTAATGACAGGGATGTAAAGTATGATTATATTTCTTCATTTAAGGTAGCAAACCACTCTTATTTTAATGGAATTCCCTAATTCTCTTTCCCTTGTTTTGCATATTCTAGAACTTAAAAAGAAAAGTCAGGTGTTACCAAGGGAAGTCAACTAACCCTTAGCTTTGCAGGTTCAGAAACTCAATCTTGTCAGTATTCCACGCTAACTGACAAGAGACTTGTGTAGGAATCCAGAACACATTTTTAAAATTATTTAAAAAGAGTACTCTGTCATGGCGATCTGACACTCGCATTCTCTAGCCAGTTCATTTTCTCTCTGACAGAAGCAGCACGGAACAGCCAAATTCTACCCAGAGGCCTATTTTGAGAGTGTGGAATCAGAAAGGAGGGAGTTAGGAGATGCAGAGATTTAGTCACATCAGCCTTCATAACCTGATACATTTGTCCAACTTCATCACATCTGTGGGTCACGTCCTCTCCATTGAGCTGGGAACACTGTGGGCAGTGTCTCTGTGAAGTTTTCTGTTTCTATGACTAACCCAATGTTCCTTGGATTGACACATTCTTTTTTTAGATAATTTTTTTTTCTTCAGTCTGGTTTTAGTCAAGGCTAAGAGTCATCTGTAACTTTAAGGTGCTTTTTCATATTTCTTGTCCAATTCATTATGGTTTTAATTTAATTTACAGCTTTAATATCTGAAGCCAAGCTAATTCCATGTTATTTCATCCACATTGTTTGTGGCTAGGTACTATCTTTCTGGTCATTTGAAACACCTACTCATTAATATCCAGTCAGAAAACTTTTACCATCTCCTAACCATAGTCATGAAATATAAAGAAAAGAGTTAAAAACAAACATACAGACAAAAACAACAAAACACGTTCTATCATATCTCCCCATCCTACTAAGAAACTCATGTTCTTATGCAATTACTAACTTTTTGAAGCTTCAGCTTCCTTTTCTAAGAAATTAGAGTTGGGGCTAGAGAATCTGTAAGATTTCTTTTACCTCTAAGCTTCCATAGCTCTGTTAGCAGGAAGCATCTACTGTTTGTAGGAATATAGCCACTGGGAAGTAGATAACACATTACTTTGCAATGCAAATCATGCCTTTAAAAGAGGTGCTGCCAAGGTTTAGTATTATTGTATGAATTATGGCTATATCTCCAAATGGGGAAAGAGATCAGGAAGTAGATTTAAGTTGGTTTTCTCCTTATCCTAGTCTTACAGAGGTCAATATTTGAACTAGCTCAATATAGGTTTATTGATCAATAGATAAAGGTGCAGTGGTTATTAAATATCATTCCAAGGAATAGGCTGATCAAGATAAGATAACATCTCCTGGGGTGTTTTCTTTAACACATTATCATGCTAAGGAAGTTGAGAGTTTGTTTTATTTTTTTAAAGCCTAAGATATTTATACACGGTCTACTCTCTGTTACCTAAGCGCACGAAAACTTTAACAGAGGTTGACCTCAGTACCACATGCGTGCCAGAGTTTCAAGCAAAGGGTGCCAAGGTTTATCTGTAAATTCAATGGCATTCTTGAAGTAAAGAAGGACATAGCTGTAGCACTTCTGATTTCTCATGTTTCAGCTCACCTTTCCTCTTACCTTTAGTTGCTTGAGAATGAGAAGTATGTCTAGTGTGAGAAGAGTACTTTTATTTTCTGATTATTTTCTGAGTACTTTTATTTTATTCTTTTTCAAGGTGGTTGAATTCTGTAATGCAAGTACCCACAACCAAGAGGCTCCAAACCTGCAGAACCAAATGTGCAGCCTCAGAAGTACGTGGGATGTAATCACAGACTCTGACGACTTTAATAACAGTTTTCCCATGAAAGGGACTGAGCTTCCGCCTCCTCCCACGTTCTCTCTCATACAGGCTGGCGACAAAGTGGTCTGTTTAGTGCTGGATGTGTCCAGCAAGATGGCAAAGGTAACATTTGAACCAAAATAGTTGTAAACCATCACTTTTTTCTATCAGTTTTTAATTCTTTTTCTTTTCAGAGGGTAAGGGAAGGGAAGGGTGAGGCCAAACGTTTGGAATAGTCATGGGCATCATCTCTTCTTGGGTATGAGAGAAACAAATTCAGAATGTGGCCCAGATATTGAGATAACACAGATAAATGAAATCCACAGGTAATTCCCAGCCCTCATTATTGCTACTAATTGCAACCTTTTCCAACCAAAACCCTTTCCAAAACTCTGACATGTAGCGGAAGGCTCCTTTCTGACCACATTCCACTCACTGGTAAACAACCATGGCCGAGGTAATAGACTGAGTTTGCAGTGAGTGTGCATATCCATTATGTGTGTATTTTCTATGTCATTGTGTACAGAGAAACATATCTCACTCATCTGGCAATCTGGCAGCCTACTAGAAACCCATTCTCCAAAGCTCCAGAATTCTTAGACAGTAATTAGAAGTTTAGTCTCTGGAATCAGGCAGATGTGCTTTAAGTCCTGGCTCCTTCATTTACTTTCTGTGTAATCAAGAGCAAATAACCTCTCTGAAGCTCAGTTTTCTCATCTGTAAAACAGAGATAACAATACCTATTTCATTGTTGTGACAGAGACAGTTCATACTGGCTCACAGGAGTCAATTGTTAAATTTTCAAGAAATTTGCAAGCCAGGTGTAAATATAGCCATTATTAAAAAATAAACTATGTAGAGTTATAATTAAATAAAATATATTGAAATAAGCATAATAAATGCTCAAAACTCATTACTTCCTAATTATTTTTCTACTATTCTTACTATTATCTATGCCCAGAGTCAGTAACTACCTGCTTTTGCATAGCCTGCAAATTAAGAATGGGTTTAGAAAAAAATCAAGAGAATAATAAAATTTCAGGACACATGAAAATTATATGAAATTCAAATTTTAGCATCCATAAGTAAAATTTTATTGGGAGACAGCAATGCTCATTTGTTTACATATTATCTATGGCTGCTTCAGTACTAAAATAGCAGAGTTAAGTAGTTGCAAAAGACAATATATGTCCCACCAAGCCTAAAATATTTACTATCGGACCCTTTACAGAAAATGTCTGCTGATCCCAGATCTAGGCTCCTGAGGTTATTTCTGGTCTATCATCTCTATGACTCTGCTCCTACATATCTCTTGCCAACTTTGCACTCAGCGATGTCAGGTTGACAGCTTAAATCAGCCACAGTGAGAATATTTACCCCATAGAAATTGCAACAAATCCAGGGTTCTCCCTCTTTCTCTTTTTACCAGAAAGCCAGTTTTTAAACTTTTACCAGCGCACCACTAACTACTTCATAGTGTTGTTGAAAGGGAAAATGAGATACTGAATATGAAGTTTTTGGTTTATAAGTGACAACAGTTATTTTATTATAGTACTTGTCCTAAGGGAGAGTTTATCCTCTTGTATTCTCTGGATCAGTAGTCCTGGAAAATTTGCCTCTTTTGGCTTGTCTCTAAAATATGAGGAATACCACTAATACATTCAGCATCTAGATAATTTTGTGATCTTGCCTACCTGCAGTTGACTAGGGTATGATCTTCAAATATAATCTCAGAGTAATTAATATTGACTATCTGCCTCTGTTGAGCAAGAACAGATGGGGTGAAAGGGAAAGATAGTTGTACTTGAAAGAAGACCTGAGAGAAGTAGAACAGAAATAAGCCTAAAGTAGCAAGCTCATGGCAAAGAAAACTTCTCTCCCTTTTCCTGTCAATAGTGTCACTGAACCATCACGACCATCCATTCATTTATCAGGTGCCTATACTGTGCTGGCTTGGGGGATACAGAGATGACGGAATAGTCTGCTTTGAAATGCTCACAATCTGATGAGGGAGACAACACACACATGTGAATAAACACAATACAATGTGACAAGGCTCCACAGAGGTGTGAATTGCTGTGGAGGCATCGGCAGCATCTGGGTTATAGGAGAGTGACTGAGGAAGACTTCACTGAGAGGATGAACTTGGAGTTGAGTCTTGAAGCATAAGTAGATATTTGCCAGTTGGATGAGGTGAGGGGAGGCATTCCAGTGAAGAGAATAGTGTATGCAGGTGGCTGAGAGGCAAAATTAATAGAATTTTTTTCAGGGGAAGTACATCAATTGGTATGGATATAACTAACAGTGGCTTGGCCTAGAAAAATGACAGATAAGATGAAAACGAATGATGAAATGAATGATGGTATGAATTTGAGAGAAATTTAAGACGTATTGATATGACCTGTTCAAGGATATGGAGGCTGGTAACACAGGAGTAATAAAAGAGAGTTCCAGGTTTCTGGCTTCACTAGTTAGGAGTAGAGGTCATGACCATGTTGTTAGCAATACTTAGTATTTACTAAGTACTTACTATGTACCCATTTTGCAGATGAGAAAACTGAAGCTAAAAGAGATAAGTAATTTCTCTATGGTCACATTACTAGTAAAAGTTGAAGGCAGGATTCAAAGTCCTTGTTTTATCCACTCTACCAATTTACCTCTCAATATTGTAAGAGAAACAATATTTGGGAAGGGGGGCAATGAATTCAAAGTGTATAGAGTTTGAGATACCTGTGAGAGGTTAAATTGGTGGTGTTTCCTAAGCAGTGTGAAATGCAGGTCCAGATGTTAAGGGAGATGTCTAGGTTGGAGATAGAGACCACAATCATCACTGAACAGGTGGTCATTGAAGCTCAGCTTCCTGCTCCCACAGCCTTCAAAACAAATGACCCTAATGAATTCATCACTAGTATCACCTGCCCAAATGTGGTCACTAACATTACTTTATATTTATTCAAGGTGTAACTATTGTCATATACATATCTCAGTTGATCCTCATGGTAATTCTATTTTAGCAAGTAAGAAAGATTATTATTACCCTCACTTTACAGATGGAATGCCCAGCCTAAGATAAACATGATAACAGAGAGTAGTGCCAGGATAGATGCCTGACTGCTGTTCCTCTCTACCATAAGATCTTTGCAATGTTTCCTCTTACCCAGGATGAATTTTAAAAGAAGCAATTACAAACCAAGTCTCTATTGGTTCTACAGATCTTTGAATCAGGTAGGAGAGAAATAGTGGATGTATGTGTTCTTATGGAATGGTAAATCATGAACAGCTTCTTAGGGGCAGAGTTCCAAACCAACCCCCACCCCGCCGAAAAGCATTCATTTTTGAGCCTGCATTTAATCAAACAATATTCTAGCATAGTGTCAATCTTTACAACTCAAAAAATCAGAGTCTGACATCTCTAAAGAATTAGCAGAGATATTTGCTAATTGAGTTACTTAGTTATACTTTTGTCTACCAACCAAATGCTGTTACCTTTCTTTTTTCTTTTCTGCAACATAGGCTGACAGATTCCTTCAACTGCAACAAGCAGCAGAATTTTACTTGATGCAGATTGTTGAAATTCATACCTTTGTGGGCATTGCTAGTTTTAATAGCAAAGGGACAATCAGAGCCCAGCTGCACCAAATTAACAATGATGATGACCGAAAGTTGCTGGTTTCCTATCTGCCTAGCACTGTGTCAGCTGAAGCAGAAACCAGCATCTGCTCAGGGCTGAAGAAGGGATTTGAGGTACAGTAGAGCACCCCAAGCCTCACCATCACTTTCCTTTCCCTCACTTTGTATCTGAGGTTGCTTCTGATTTGGGGCAATCTGTTACAATATGGTCATGAGTCTCAAGTATAGGAAAGTAATGATGGATTATCTTTAAGGTCAGGGACCACGACTTTCTCACCACTGAATCCCCTGTGCCTAGTAAAGGGCATGTAATATTTGCTTAAGAAAAATTTCTTGAAGGAATGAGTAAATAATTGAACACAGTTATTCAATTATAGGCTGGGGGACTTCAGCATCATCAGAAAAATTTCTAACACTGTCCCTATCCGTCTGGGACTGTTCCATCTGTGGCTGTTGTTACCCTTGGGTTTTCCAATCAAAATCAGCAAGTCTGGCCTCCTGCCTATAGTCATTCTAGACCTCAAGCATATGAATATCAGTTAAGGTCAGAGGTATGTTTCAAGAATAACGGAGTTCACCTAAATCAGCATGAGTGTGGATTCAACACTGAGGATACAGCCATGTGTTAAACATCTGGTAGCAGGCAGAACACAATTGCAACTGTTACTTTCTACAGCCAAGAGTTTCTCAACATTGGCTGCGCATTGAAATCAGCTGGGGATTCAAAAATTCCAATGCCTGCATCTCACCCCCAGAGATTCTGATTTAATTGATCTTGGGTGTGAGCTGTTCATTAAAAAATTTTAAAGTTCTCATCCAATTCCAGTGTATAGCCAAGGTTGAGAAACACTGCTCAAGGTCCTTTTATTGGCCACTTATTGGATCTCAGAAGCAAGGATCTCACATAATAATGTTCTCCCACATCCTCTATGATAGACACTATTCTAAACTAGGGGTATCTCATAGTGATTTGAACAGGAAGAAGTCCTATCCATGAGTAAGCAGGCAATGGCATGTAGGGTGACAAGTGCTGTGATGGGGTGAGGTGAGGACTGAGTGGAGATGGGCATGGAGAGTGTGGGAAGTTAGAAAGGACCTGGAAGAGGAATATGCCCCTCTGGTGGGGAATTTGGAATGAGAGTGAATTCTCCTGCTCAATAAGGCAATCTGAATCACATTTCCTTCCAAATGAATGATACCCTGTGTTCAGATGGTTGAAAAACTGAATGGAAAAGCCTTCGGCTCTGTGATGATACTAGTGACCAGTGGAGATGATGAGCATGTCACCAACTGCTTCCTCACTGTGCTCAGCAGTGGTTCGACTATTCATACCATTGCCCTGGGTTCATCTGCAGTCAAAAACCTGGAGGAATTATCACATCTTACAGGTAGGTAAATTTCTAGCAACATGTTTTAGAGCATTTCCTTTCAACTTGAATATTCAAAGAACCACCATGAAACTCAGATTATGTCAACAGAATACATGGCTTAATTGAAAAAACTATGAACAGTTTTCTTAAGAAAAAACACAAAACAAAGTCATTGCTAAATTCTGTCAAAAATTTGCTTTTTTATACTTTCCTTAGAAAGTGCCAATTATATACACCTAATGAAAATATTATTATTACTTCTTTGTTAAACCAGCCTGAGCATGTATAATCATGGAGCTAAAAGTATGTTTAAATGCACTAACTTCTATGATAAGGAGACGTGCAATATTACACACATATCTTTTTTTGTTCTAAATGAGGCACAGAATAATTTTATCTTATATTCCTCACATTGAATAAAAAATGCATATGCTAACTTGAAAACTGAAAGCTAGGTTTTATTGAATTATGTTTGAAAATAATGTTTTCAGAATGTAAATGTAAATATATAGCAATATAAATGGGTAGAAATTAACCTAGATTGTCTAAGAATTACCTTAATTAAATATTTATTGATTTCAATAAATATTTATTTTCAATAAATATTTATTGAGTTTTTATCACATACTGGGTAGAGCTCTAGACCCTACAATTACAGCTGTGAATAGAACAAACAAAACCACTGCCTTGGGGTGCCTGCTCACCATGTGGTCGTATAGGATGCTGTGCAAAGCAAGTCAAGCACAGCTCCTGCTTTCCCCAAACTCACCCTCTTAAGCAAAGGAAGTTTGTTAGAAAAGGTCTATCACTTTATCTTTTGTTTTACTTTATACATTTTAATAGCTAACATCCCAATTGTGTATTTCAGGAGGTTTAAAGTTCTTTGTTCCAGATAAATCCAACTCCAATAGCATGCTTGATGCTTTCAGTAGAATTTCCTCTGGAACCGGAGACATTTTTCAACAACATATTCAGGTCAGAATTTCCTCAATATTATATTTACAGATAGGGGAGAGGGGACAGGGAGCAAGTAAAATAGATGAATTGTGCTGTCTCATTAATCTTATTTGAATATGTAACAGTCCTTGTTACATTAAAAGAAGGCTTTTAGTGAGCTTCTTGACATCACCAGAACCAGGCTTCATCTTTACCTGATGTCTACTTCTCAGCCCTAGGAGTCATTTTCTGTAATTGCTACTTCAGCTTTTCAAGGTCTATAGCAGAGTTTGCTCCTTCCTTGTGGCTCAAAATGGGGTTGGGGGTGGGACATGGGGTAGAGGTAAGGTCCAGAATTAAAATAAGAATCAGTGGCTTTAGTTTTAGTTCAAACTTGCCATCAATCAGAATCCATTTTACTTTGCTTCTTTAAAAACTTCCTTGAAGCTCCTCCCTCATATAAAAAGTATCAACTATTTCGTTCAATTCTAGAAATTCCTAAAGATCTCTCCAACTACCACAATTTATTTGATTTTGCTCACAAAATCTTCCTTTAATCAAGTCATTTTTTTCAAAGGGCCAATTTATTTTTCTTTCAAAGTACTTTAAAGATATTTTGAATATAACTGAATAATGTTTTGAATAAAATTTCACCTGCTGTTTCCTCACAGATGGTAAGTGAACCTGCCAAGTTAATGGCTTGATGGGAGCAATGAAATCAGTAAATTATTCTTAGAAAATATTTAACATGAAGATTATATGCACAGAGTAAAGGCAATAACCACAATTCTGTCATTAGAAGTAGGAAAAGGTGAATTTTAAGTGATAATGTATATTTTAGATTAGACTACCATTGGCTCTTCTGAATAATCTTTCTACCCTTGATTTTCTCTTTAATAATATGAAATAAAAAGAAATGTTTAAAAAAGTAAAACAAATTTAGCAAAACATTATTCATATGACTCAAATTGGTTCCCAGAGTTGGCCACCTCTCCCCAGTTATTTGCATGTCATTAGCCCCTCTAGACTGTGGGCAGAAACTACATCTAACCCCCTTCAACAGCTCAGAGCCCGGCATGGAACGTGGCACAGTAATTAGCAGTCCACGGACACTTGTTCAATTGAGTTGAACAAATAATCCGCAATGTCTTTGCTGTCATCCACCAACAGAATTTTACATTCTTTACAAGTCTGAGCAATTTTACAGTGTTGCTAATGTCTTTATTTAATAAATATGATTTTTCAAAGTTATTTATAGACTGGTATTCTTTGTGAATACACAGCAATTAAACGCAGGGGTTCTGGTGTCAGCCAGCCTGGGCTCTATGCCTGTTTCACCTCCTTGCTGTGTGACCTTGGACAGCTTACTTCCCTAAGCCTGTCATTTCATCTGGGAAATGTGGGTAAGAATAGCACTTATCTCAGAGGGTTTTCATAAGGATTGGGTTAGATAATACATGTAAAGCATTTAGCACAGTGCCCAGCATCTGTATGCACTTGGTGCATGTTACACACACACACACACACGCACACACAAAGTGCACATACAGCTTATTTAAGTGCACACTGCTTAAATCATGACTAAATGATTTTTTTAAATGTACTAAACCCCGCTGAAACCCAATGTCTGATTTCTTATTAAAATACATAAAGGTATCTGGACAGATTATACACAAATTAATTAGAGCACATTCACAAAAAAAGTCAAAAAAAAAAAGCTTGTTTTAATTGCTGCTCCGAGGCTAATGTTGATTTGGATAAGAGAGAAGTATGAGAACAGCTAAAACCTCTTGATAAAGATTAATGAAGTGACATGTACTAGCTATAACAAAATATTTTATATCTACTGTACTTATAACACTTTGCTTAAGCAAAGTATTTTTACATGAAAAATAATTTATGTAAATATGGGACATGTCCAAGTTAAATAGTTTTTTTATTTTTGCCAATTCATTTTTATTTGTCATAAAAATAAAGGAAAAATGGAATGATTATGCATATGCTAGAAACTTTCACATGTATATTCTCTCGAACAGCTTGAAAGTATAGGTGGATATGTTAAACGTCACCATCAACTGAAAAACACTGTGACTGTGGATCACAGTGTGGGCAATGACACTACCTTTCTAGTCACATGGCAGAACAGTGGTCCCCCTGAGATTGTATTATTTGATCCTAATGGAAGAAAATACTACACAGATGATTTTACCACCAATCTAGCTTTTCGGACTGCTCGCCTCTGGATTCCAGGAACTGCTAAGGTAGGTATTGTAAGCTTGTTCGTAATGACAACGTTTAGTCAACTACGTGACTTTCAGATGGATCACAGAATTAAATGCATTGTGTAAAGGAAATCCTATTCGAATATATCAAAATTTTACTTTAAATTTATGAGGGATTTTTTGAATGTTCAAAATTTAAGAGGAACTACTAAGGTATGTTCAAAACTTTAAATAATGGACACCAAAGGCTTCTCACTTCAACAGTGGAAATTAGTATTTATGTAGTACAAATAATTTCTTTTTGCTTACTTCCTTCTTTACAAAATCTGTATCGAATACTTAGAAAAAACCCTCTGCTTAGAATTTATAATATAAATACATGGAATATATATGTTTTTGAGCACCTACTATGTGCAGGGTCTTGTTCTAGGTGCTTTACAATAAAGTGCCATAATAAGAATAAGAACAGGGTACTCAGAGCACACAGGGGGCATGTGCAGGCAGTGGGGGAAGAATGCTTCCTGTAAGTGAAGACATCAAAATGGAAATGTGGAGGCCTAAGGGGCCAGATGTATGAATAACATTCTGGACAGAAGAAACAGCATGCAGGAAGGCTGTGCATTGCCTGAATGCAATCCCTCTTCAGGTCTGTTGGCCCTCCCCCACCCCCCCACCCCGGATCACTGTTGATAGCCTCTGCTTGGCCTTCCTTCCTCTGGTCTAGCATCCTTCTCTCCAAACACCTTTATCAGAGTGATCCTTCTGAAGCACAAATCTGATCAAACATGTCTCCTACTCAAAACTCTTTGAGGGTCTCAGGATAAAATCCATGTGGTTATTAGTATATACTAAGCCCTTCACGTTCTGGCTTCTGCCCAAACTTAACTCTTTTTAAAAATTATTTTTTAATTTAGAAAACTTTATTTTTATATAATTTTTAAAGGTTACTTTCCATTTATAGTTTTTACAAAAGATTGGCTACATTCCCCATGTTGTACAATACATCCTTAAGCCTATCTTACACCCTAGTTTGTACCTCTTACTCCCCAACCCCAAACTTATCTCCTAACCCTACTCCCAAACACCCTGTGCTCTGCCCCTACTTAACTTTTCTCCAAACGCATCATGTTCCTTTCACACCTGTGCACAAGGACCAGGAACACTTTACCTACTTCTTGCTGCTTTTGCCTGACCTCTTTGTCTGGATTAGGTGCCCCGTATCAAAACACTTCTTACACCCACAGAGGAGTTTTCGTGTGGAGGTTTCCGCCACGTGTCTGTTACTAATGTTATGATTACAAAAAACAAAACAAAACCAAGCAGGAAAAACCCAGATAGATAGATAATCTTGATGCTTGAATTGTGACTTCACTGGAAAATGGCAAACCACATGAATCCCAAGAAGAAGACTGGATAGGGTGTGGCATCTTAACTTTCCAGAGTCAAACCTTAACCCACTGATTTCTCTCTTCTTCATCCTGCTTGATTGTGTTCCTCCTGCTACTTCCACGATTTAAGAAGGAGCAGCAGCAGGAATTAGGAAAAAAGGAATACTTATGTACAATTTTATCAAAAGAACAAATTTCTGCTACACTGTAGTTTAAGCTTTTTTCTTTCAGACATTTGTTTCCAGGTTTCCGCCAGGCAGCCCAGACAGATAAGGAGAACGGCATTCAGCAATACTTCTATAAATTACTCAACATAGACATTGTGCAATCCTGATCTATTAAAAATAGTGTTCCTTTTCTTGGTCCCTAATAGTGTATGTGGGGTTTTTTTTTTCGTTCTATTATTTTTTTTAATTTTTTTTTGCGGTACGCGGGCCTCTCACTGTTGTGGCCTCTCCCGTTGCGGAGCACACGCTCCGGACACGCAGGCTCAGCGGCCATGGCTCACGGGCCCAGCTGCTCCGCGGCACGCGGGATCCTCCCAGACGGGGGCACGAACCCGCGTCCCCTGCATTGGCAGGCAGACTACCAACCATTGCGCCACCAGGGAAGCCCGTGTATGTGGATTTTGTCGCTTGAGATTTCTGGGCATGGGAGCATTAAAGGAAGTGGAGGGCAGGAAGGATACTGTTGCCTTTTATTCCAGGTTATCCACATAAATCATAATTGTCCACTTAATTTGCTGTAATTTTCTCCATTATATAAAAGGAATGAAAACGTTGAACCTCCTGTAGGGTGAAGGGGCTCAGATTAATATTTGCCAAGTACTTTGAAGCTGGACACATTGTTATCCTCTAAAAATGTGAATCAAGATGTGTCCTTCCCCAAAAATAAATTCAGGGTCTAATTCCCTAAAGAGTTACCTAACAATGAAAGTGGGTTGTACAGTGAAAGCCATGTAAATACTGAATTTAGTTATCTCTTAACCAACATTACTCTTCCTGATATTCTTTTGTAGTATTTTAGAAAATGCAATATCAACAAAACAAGAGCAAAAAACCCTACGAGGTTAAGTTTACACTTTAAAATGAGGGTTGATTTTTTTCTTCACACTTGACAAACGAAGTCTTTGTTTTGCAGCCTGGGCTATGGACTTACACACTGAACAATACCCATCATTCTCCTCAAGCCTTGAAAGTGACAGTGACCTCTGGTGCCTCCCGCTCAGCCGTGCCCCCTGCCACTGTGGAAGCCTTTGTGGAAAGAGACAGCACCCATTTTCCCCATCCTGTGACAATTTATGCAATTGTGAGAAAGGGGTTTTATCCCATTCTCAATGCCACTGTAACTGCTACAATTGAGTCAGAGACTGCAGATCCTGTTACGCTGAAACTTTTTGATGATGGAGCAGGTAACAAGGAATATCATGTAATTTTTCATGTTCTTAAGAGCTGTTCTGATGCTGCAGTATCAATATTAAGTTTATCTTTAAAATTCTTCCAATTCAATTATTTTTCTCACCCAATCTTATGAGAATCTCAAATTCTCATGGACTCACTGACATACTAAGTAGCTACAGGTCTCTACCTGCACAGGGAAAACAAATGTGAACTTGGGAAAAGAGAGTCTCCTTGAGGCTCCTCAGAGTGACTGTGTGTGAGCAGAATGGAGGGAGGAAGTCGCCCGACACCTAGGTCTTGGCTTCCACTTGTCCAGTGACACTGACCACACTTAGTAAGGCCACTTGGGAACAGGCATGCCCACATTCCTTTAGGATTCACCAGTTTTCCTATTCACTGAAATAATCATATTGGACAATTAAAATAGCAAATGAAAACCCCAAAAGGGAGATGCAATGACAGTTAATCCATTTCTTCTTCTTTTGCCCGGCTGTTAAAGAGAAAATTGGAAATTGAGTTGACCATAGACTGTTCTTTAGCCAAGTAGCTGGGTTGATGAGAGAGCAGAGCCATGGCCTTTTACATGTGTTATTTGCTAACAAGAAGACCAGGCCAGCAAGCTTAGTGGAATCAGGATAGAGATTTCCCCACCACTGGGAAAACAAAGTCAAACAAAACAAAACCCTACTTCAAAGCACTCATTCTGCACAGAGAGAGTTCAGAACTTCATCATCATACCTCACAGACACCACAGCATCAATCTGGGCAACGAGCAGCACTTGGACTCTTTCTGACTAACTTGTTTTAACTTTTAAAAACAAACTCCTTTATTGTTTTATCTTTTCTCTTCTGTTCTTTTCCTAAACTAAATTCTCAGAATGACAATAGACCTCAAAGTTTATGTTGGCAGCCCCAATGTTTGATCTACCAGTAAAATCATATTCCTTCTCTTTGTTGTTTCAAAGATAAAAATATTTTAAGAGTCTTATGTTTGTTTAAAACAAGACAATTTATGTGAAAAATCTCTGTAGGTTATTTTGCTGTGATTCTCCTGAGCCCATAACTTCAGGCAGAATTTTGTTCTGAGGTGCTTTAATGTGGTCTGCCCTACGTGTAGGCTATGAGGCAATGCGTTGTTTGTAGAGAATAATAAATAGATTAAAGAAATAAATGTATATACCAATTAAGTATAAGCAATTATAATAATAAACCAATTAAAAGTTAAAAAAAAATGAGTCTTATGTTTGGCAACCCATTAGTATCTTGCCATGGCAATCTTGTATGACATTTATGAAACAAAAGTTCATTTAAAGGATTTTAGTTCAAGGCCACCTCAGAGGATACTAGACAAGTCCTCTTATTTTGCCTACTGGAATGGATCCAAACAAACTTCTCAGACTCTGATTGCTTATTCCTGGCCACACCTTTCACTTTTTGTATATAGTCCAAAAATACACTTTGCAGAATGTTCCTCCCTAGCCCCAGCCTGTGGGCTGGCCTGGGAACAGATCCTGCTGTCTTAGGAAAGAGCACCTCAATAGGCTTTTATATTTATTCCCTGGAACCATTCTGTTTGTTTGATGTCAAAATTTATACCCTGATGAAAGAAACAATGAAAAGGTTGTTTAAACACTGAAGTGTAAATTTAGATTTTTCCCCTGTACTTAACACACATGCACATAGTTGTCTAATACTTATGTTTATAATGGAAATAGTACTTATCTGCTAATAAAATTAATGAACAATATAAAATGCTTTATAATTTTAAATATACTTTCTCATGCACACTCTCAAATAATCATCACAACCACCCTGTGAGATGTTATCCCCATTTTATAGATGAGAAAACTGAGGCTCAGAGGGATTGTTTCACAGCTACTGTGGCAGATCCAGACCTTAAAACAAGTCCCCTGACACCCAAGCCAGTGTTCTTTCCCATTTCTTTCTGACTCAATGATTAAAAGAGGTGGCAGTGGTAACCGTGGCAGGAAGAGATTTTTCTTTATCATTTCTCAACAAAGATAGACCTTATTAATCATTAAATCACTAAATATCAAGATCTGATTTCTTTCCAGTAGATAAAAAAGGTTTCTAAAACTACTGTGATCATAAGGTGCTTAGCGTTTTTTATTTTAATAAAATATACTCCTATTTTTCTCATGTGAAGGAGCAGACCTGCCTCTCTAGTGAGGATTCTAGAGCACTTCAGTAATGATGAAATGCTAGAGAACAGGGCTGGGTGTGAGGTGTGAGAAGTGAATTGACCGTAGAATAGGACAAGCTGCTTGGCCCATGTGGCCACTTGCACTTGAACAGTGAATGTGATCTGCACTTGGGCTAAGCTGCACCTCCCATGGCTGCCCTGGAATCTAGGCCTTGCTGCCATTCAGTCATGGGCTTGGTTTGGAACTGAATGACTCTCTGAGGACCAATGCAAAAGGAAAGAAGTCTAGCACTGGGCAAGATTTTAGAATGCCTCCTGAAGCAAGGCACATCCTCCCGAAGTGGACAGAACCAAAGCCTGTCAAACTCCAAGTCAATGAGCACCTTCGAATCTAGAACAACCCACGTATCCTCTAATGAGGAAATTAATTTCACACTATTATATCAACTACCAAAGTTTTTTTTTTTTTTTCATCAGGGCTTCAGGGTGTTCATAAACCCCTTGAAATTGCATGAAAGTATGTATATGTACATATATATTTATTCACTGGGAGCAGAGCAGCTTTTATCTCAAAAGGGTGTGTGACTATATATAAGCTTAAGAATGTGCTTGGTTTCTATGAAAACCTAGTATTATTTTCAGTGATAGGAAGGAGAGCGCTAAAGGTGATTATTAAATGCTTTATTAGCACTGAAGCAGGTACAACTCATTCACCTTTAGAAAATAATTTTTCAGAGGTTAAGGAATCACAAGGAGAAATTATGGAGCCGTTGGAATTTTAATCACCTGATAATATCAAAAGTAGCTATGAGCATAACAGCATATGCTAAAATTAGAAGAACAAGGGGAATAAATCTTATTTTTAATGATTTAATTAAATATTAATAATCAACTGTGATAAGTATTGACATTGAGTTTTTTTTATATTAACAGGTGCTGATGTTATAAAAAATGATGGAATTTACTCGAGGTATTTTTTCTCCTTTGCTGTAAATGGTAGATATAGCTTGAAAGTGCATGTCAATCATTCTCCCAGCATAAGTGCCCTAGCCCACTCTATTCCAGGAAGTCATGCTATGTACGTACCAGGTTACATAACAAACGGTAAGAATCATTAGCACTGTTATTTGAATAACATCATTTAATGTGTATATTTCTGATGAGTGTGTGTGTGTATGTATCAGAGAGAGAGGTGAATTTCAAAACTCTTTTATATAAGTCAATGCATAATTTGTTGATTAACTCTTTAATCCTCAGTGATTCATGATAGTAGATAACAGGAAGGCAGTAGGTAATTCCCACAGATTTCTCCTACCCTCGTTTTAGTCATTATTTTGACCACTTTCTTGTGACTGTTTCATCAGAATTACTACCAGGCAAAGAGATTTATTGAATTTTCTCCTGTATAGCTCCTGTACTTCCTCTACAGAGGAAAGAGGAAGAGGCAAAAAGTTGTTAGCAGTTTAAAGAAGGAAGCAAATAGCCCAAACAATCCACACAGGAAATGAGTTCCTGAAAAAATATGAGTGTGGATATTACAGGAAACTGAGGGCTTCCTGAAGATGTTCTGTCTTCCTTCAAGATAAAAGTGCCGAATACATAGAAGATACACATATTTTTTAAACACCATTATTATAATAGTTCCTGATGGGAAGCAGTGGTTAAAGTATAACAAACAGAAAAATGCTGTAGTCTTTAAATATAATCTCAAAAAATGTTTCTAATCATTCTTATTTGAAAAACTGCAGAATCTTTATGAATACTTTTCATGTATTTTAGCAGCTATAACTAATCATTTGGACCATACCATGATTCTATATTTTTGTACTATATGTACTTTTCAGTAGAAAACAATAAAGATGCTATAGTGGATTTGCATCTCCTGATATTTTTAGTGTTGCCTTGAACACAATTTACTCTCACCTATATTTAAAATAATTTGGATTATTTCAAAACCAATATAAATCAATTTGCAAGGTAACATAGTTTTACTACAAAGATATGATTTTGTATCTAGATGTAATACTTCATTTCTAAGTAGATATTCCCTCTTTCATTTATACATCGAACATTTTTGAAGGCCTCCTAGGTGACAGGCTTAGTCCTAAGAACTTGGGATACCAGGTAGAATAAGACTTGATTCCTATCAAGGAGCTTGCAGGCTACTGACGGGTCTAGTATCTTTTTTAAAGCCATGAATTTAAAGGATGCAAATATCAACATCAAGTGTACACTGAGAATAGAAAAGTCATATTCAACTCTGCTTTTATCTGTGTACATCACATAGGCCCTTGATAGCACAGAAAGAAAACTTTAGATTTCCCTAGGCATGCCTACCTCACATAACATTCATTTATCAGCTCATTTTCAGGTGATGACCTTGAGAGTACACTGCATTGAAAAATGTGAGCTGCTCTGTTTTCACACCACCAAATCTCCGGGCACAGCAGCATCTACTTCCTTCCTCTCCTCCCTAGTGCCTCTGTTGGATCTGCTGTGGATTCCACCCAGCCTGCCTATCAAGGGTCCTTGAGAGCTCTCCCTTGCATGTCCTCTGAAGAGCATTCAAGCATGATTTATTACTTCCCATATTAAAAAAAATTTTGGTGGTTCCCCTTTAAGCTACTGTCCACCTGTCTACTCCCTGTCATCCAGTTCTTTGAAATTAAATCTAAATCTGCCGACTGTACCTTCTCACCTCCAGTTTACTACTCTGCTCACTGCAAGCAGACCTCCACCCACATCACTCCACTGGAATTGCTCTGGCCTTAGTCACCAATGACTACCTGCTCTTATATCCAAAGGATGCATTTCAGTCCTCATTTTACCTGACTCAGCAGTACCTGACACAGCTGATTGATTTCTCCTTTGCCATTTCCTGGTTTCTATGATACCACACTCTCCTGCTTACCTCTTATTCTCTGGAATTTTTATTCTCAGGCCCTTTTTCCAGCTTCTCTTTTTCTACCAAGCCTCTAAGTGTTGGCAGTTATCAAAGCTTAGTCTTAACCTTCTCTTCTCACTCTTCTATCTGGAGCCACGTTACCTGGGTTTGAAACCTAGTTCCTCCATTTACTAGCTGTGTGACTTTGGGCAAGTTACTTAGCCTCTGTGTGCTTCAGTTTCATCATCTGTAAAAATGGGGCAATAATTGTACTCTCCTCATAGCATTGCTGAAAAATTAAATAGTTGATAATATAAGGTACTTTAAAAAGTGCCTGACACATAGCAAGCACTTAGTAAATACTTTTTATTTTTATAGCTGAAATTCTTATTAGGTAATCTTATTAACCTATATGGCTTTAATAACATCTATAAGCCTATAACTTCCTAATTCATAGGTTCAAAATGATTAAATCTAGCTAAAACCTCTTCTTTGAGCTTAAAATCCATATCTAACTGGCTCCTTGACATCGTCAATTAGACGTTTTACAGGAATCACAAACCTTGTAACTTAAATAGCTAGTCTCCTCCCCATAGCCTGTTTCTCTTCCCATTTGCTCATTTTAGGAACCTGGGAGCTATTCTTTTTGTCCACCAACTTTCCCTTCTTCATCATTCCATATTCAAATCCAACAACAGCTTTTGCTGATTTTCTCTCCAAAATGCATCTCGAAATGCCTACTAGCCTCCTCTCCACTGCTATCACCCAACCCAAGCTACCATCTTCTCCTATCTGGACTGTTGCAGTGGCCTCATTGCTTCCTGTGCTAAAATCCATTCTCCACTGACAGCAGCCAGAGTGACCTGTCAGAGAGCAAATGTGATCATATCACTGCCCTGCTTCCCCACAGCATGTTTAAGATTAAACTCTAAAACCACTACAATGGCCCACGAGGTCCTACTTGAACTTCTCTCTCCTGTCTCATCTCAAACTATTCTCCTCCTTGCTTTAATTAAATTTTTCTAATTTGCAAAGCTCTTCTCCACACTTCAGAAGTTTTTACACAACCTCTTCCCTCTGCCGGAGATATTCTTAACCTCCGCTGTTTATCTGGCTGACTTCTATTCATCCTTTAGGAAATTGTTAAATATTACTCCCTTGATACCACTCTAAATTATATTACTGTGTTATTTCCTTTCATAGTACCCTTCCTTTTTTCCTTCTTACATTTATTACAATTTATAAATATATGTTTATAAATATGACTGTAAATTCCATGAGCAATACTGTTTTGTCTGTGATTGCTGGCATAGCATATGCCCTAAAAATATTTATTGAATGAATGAATGGATGAATGAATTGTTGAATAAACAAACTGTTATTCTAAAGATGTAGCAAAGGGAAAAAAAGTCTTAAAATGTCTCTCACTAATCTGCAAAAACAAGCTATTCAGGAGATGGTAACTTGTTGTTTTGGCTATTCTTTCTTTGGTGTCACAGGTAATATTCAGATGAATGCCCCAAGAAAATCGGTGGGCAGGAGAGAGGAAGAGCAAAAGTGGGGCTTTAGCCGAATAAGCTCAGGGGGTTCTTTCTTTGTGCTGGGTGTTCCAGCTGACCCACATCCTGATGTGTTTCCGCCATGCAAAATTATTGACCTGGAAGCTGTAAAATCAGAAGAAGAGGTGACTTTATCTTGGACAGCACCTGGAGAAGACTTTGATCAGGGCCAGGGTAGGTTTCTTGCTTTCATTACCTATTTTTCTACAAGGTGGCATTTCCAATAACTATGTCAGGGGTTAGTTGGGTAAAAAATAGCTTTGGGGGCTTACAGATGACAAAGCTGTAGAGGATTGCATGGAAAGCTTTGAGTTGCTGATAAGGCCCTGTATCCTGGAGTCTAGGAAGAGAATGTATCAGCTCCCCCAGGATTGACGAGGCCCTGGTAAACTGACTGACACTAATACAGAAAACTTTGTTGGAAACATAAATACCACACGTAACAGTGGTCTAGTCAGAAGCAATGGGTTCTGCTTTACAGAGCATGGACTTTCAAATACTGAAGGTGATTAGTTTTCTGAAGATTAGATGGTGTTTATTCAAAGGCTTACAAGTCAAGTTTAAGGGAATAATTCCCATAAGTCATGAAATACTTGGTGCCTTGTCCTCTCCTACTTCTGGTCATCATTTTTGTTAGGGAGGCTGGGACCAGTTCCCTGATTTGAAGCTTTCTAACCCTTGCTTGGGCATTGATGAGTTCCTTCGCTACTTTCCTTTTTCTAATGCTTTTATGCCAGCCTTCAGGCTTCCACCTACCTCATCTCTTGATCCCCACAGCAACTCAACAGAAAAAGTTTTCTAAAAGAATAACCTTTCCAACATCTTTGCCATTACCAGAACATGATTATCATTGATTACACTTTAATCTGATGCGTCTGATTGAGATTTCTGTAGGAACCAACCTTCTCTATTGAGAGCTAATTCATCAATATTGGTCAATAACAGTGACCACCTTGGGCCTTTCCCAGTCTTGCTTTCAACTTGGATCATCTTTTTCTGGCTTATAATTCTGTTTACTACTCTCTCCAGAAGACATCTTAGTTACAAATAATTATGCACTGCTGAGAAACAGTCAATATTGTAGTTTTGTCTTGAAATTCTGTTATCACAATGTCTCTTCTTGCCAGATAGGAAGGAAGTGAAACCTTTTTCATTCTAAATTAAGGATTTTCCTAATTTAAAGTTTGAAGATGTGAAACGATTGAAACTGTGGGATGGGCATATCACTTGTATAATGGAAACAGCTGTAACTTAACTTTAGAAAAAAAGTAGTTCCCACTCTGGCTATAAGTCCAGCTGTTTAATCTTTGGCAGGTTGCTTAAACTCTATTACCCTCAGTTGCATATGTGGAAAATAGGACTAAAACTATCTATTTCATAAAGTATTGTAAAGATGAACTGAGATGACATATAAAATAAAAAATGGAAGAGAAAGTGGGCCCAGTAAGTTTTCTGGGCTCCTGGTTTGCACTGCTAGAGAGTTCTCTAGCTTCTTATTTGAAGTAAGGAGCCACCAATACTCATTCCCATCTTTATGTAAAAGTAAGCATGGTGCCACCCAGTATTTTTCCTCTTTCCTCACTGCCTCAGAAGCACAGTTGTGTGTTAAAAGAGACAAACACAAGCTCAGACTCCCATTACTACTGGGAACTGTTTTTTTCAAGAGCTCTGGTGGTTTCAACTACACCACTGAATGAAGAGTAGAAAGAAAGTGAATGTGCAGTATCAGTGGTTATGAATGGCTTGAAAGGAAGAAATACAGCCAAATGGGACTTTAGTTTAGAATTGGTATTACAAAGGGTTTTAGAAGGGAAGAGAGGATTTCATACCTTCACATAAATGGCCCTGATAAGCAGTATGACTGAAGCAGATCAAGCTTGTTATAATGTGAAACCTCAAGTGACAAAAGATTGGGAGGCAGGGAATGGCTGGATGTGTATTAAGTTGCTGACATCACTCAGTCATAATTGACTTGATGACCCAGCAATGGCAAAATTGACCAATTAGCTATGAGTATACCAACTAGCAAGTAGGTGTCTGTTTAACTCATAAACATGTGCTTTCATCACCTCTTTTTTTTACAAATCGTTGTCTAGGAAGGTGTTATACTCTCCTCTATGGCCAGAGTTAGAAACAATAAGGGTATGTCTCTGGCTTTACAATTATGAAAAATTTGACTATTCTTAAAAACCTTATTAGCAATAAATGAACATCTCATATATGCACAAGCATATCAATGTATATCCAGTACCAGCTCTTCACCATATACAATATATTGTAAAAGATGACAAAGTACATGGAATAAGCAAAATATTACCAGATCATTATTATGTTTGGGAATGTATTTAGACAAGGCATTATGGAAATGGGTTATTTCCTTAGGTTTTCATTAAGAGTGTGGGTAAAATAACTTTTAAAACTGAGTACCAGGCATAATCTGTATTTCTGCTATAAAGTTAATTTCCTTTGTGTTTTCTCCAGAAATTAAAGTGAAAATATATTATTTACTAAGGAACTATTATGTGCCCAGCACAGTGGTAAACATTATATAAAAGTAATTTAAGATGGTATCACACTCCAAGAACTTATAATCCTAGGCTAAGAGAGAAAAGGCATAAAATGGTCAAAAAACTATTTTGTGTATTACACAGTGCCATTTGTATAATTCAGACCTTGGGAGCTACAGGTATTAAAAGGTTGTAGAGTGGGTGGAAGCAGAGCAAAGGCCAGTTTCTAATGCCAGGGGCCTGGGCAGAGCCTTTGGAGTAGTGACAGACCACAAAAAGCACCAATCTTGGGCCTCCTTCCTTGCACTCAGTAGCTTCCCTACGTGTCTAACAGCCTGACTTTCACACTGTTTCCTCTGATATCTTTTCATCTTGTTATACAACTGTCATTGAACATATTATCCTTACAAATTGTTGAAAATTTGCTGCTTCTGAAAAAGCTGTTCAATGACAGCAATTTTTTCCCATTTCCCCCACCCCCAACCCTCAGTTATGCTTATTGGATGGAAGAAGGCTCAATGTAGGAGAAATCTATAATAATCCTTAGGGGATGGTTTGGATTTCAAATGAAGAGAGGAAGTGGGAACTGTTCCCACTGGTAAAGATGGGGTCAAGTCTTTGATTCCCTCTGCATGTCCTCAATCCAAGCCCAGGGCTTTCCGTACTAGAAATTTATTGATAAAGATGCTAAGGAAAGTGTAAACCTTGGTAACTGGAAAAGTAGCAATTATTGGAAAATAGGAGACAGTGTAGCCTAATAGAAGGCTGTAGAGCATAGTGTTAGGGTATTAAGCTCTGGAATCAGACAGACCACGTTTTATCTGTGTAACTTAGGCAAGTTACTTAATTTCTCTAAACTTCTGGTTTCTAATCTGCAAAAGCAGATAGTGAGAGTACCCATCTCAGAGGGTTGTTGAGAGAATTGAATGAGAAAAGGCACAGAGAGGGATTAAAACAGTGTCTGGTCCATACTAAGTGCTCAGTAAATATCAGCATTTATAACATTTTGGAGCCTGAAGGGGTCTTAAAGATACACTAGTCTGACTCCCTTGTTTTAAATGTAAGGGAATGGCCCTGAGAGGTTAAGTGTCTTGCCCATGTCCTTAGAGCTACTTTCATGGCTGAAATATACTGGGAGTATAGAGGTAGAGGTCAAAACTAGAGATATAGCTAAGAGGTCAAAGATGCAGAACCAGCCCATTTTCTTTTTCACAGGGAGAAGGGGAAGACCACAACTATTGTAAATGGAAGGAAACCTTTCATGAATGTATGAGCTGAATTAGTTTGGAGTCTTTGTAGTTACACAGTTGTTCTGCATCATTTTTAATAGTTGTTCACAGTAGGAAGTATATGACATTTGGAGTTAGAAGAAATGAGTTCATTTCCCGCACTACAGCTTCCTAACTTGACCATGGACATCCCATTTAACCTCCTGAGTCCCAGTCTCTTTTATTTTAAAATGGGATGGTCAACTTCACAAAGGGAGAATTATGTATGTAGAAAATCTTTGTAAATGCTAAGGCTTATGGAATATTGTTTCATTATCCAGGAGACGACTCAGGGAGAGCCCCGTGGGGAGGGCTTCCTCCATAGAGAACAAGGGACATAGGAACAATGGACATGTTCCATTGTGAGTGTAGAGCAGATGGTCAGCCTAGCTTCTCATCCATATCTGTCCCATCGTATTTGAACCACAGTATAAAGCAACTCAAGTGGGTTCACTCAGAGGAAATTGGCTTATTGATAAATTTGAATATGAAGGTTATTTTGTTTTGACAACCTTCTTTAAGGGTGCTTTACTCTAATTACTACTCAGGAATAGAAACAGTCTCATTATTAAAACTTATTATAGATTTGGAAAATTCTCAAAACCTAGTCACTAGAATATTTTCATTGTTTAATTAAAACTCAGGATGTCTCATGGTTTTTATTCCTGAGAACAAAATCCTCCTTTGGAGCTGCTCCGTTCATTGTTGAATCTATTTTTAGCCATTTTAGATACGATTTATGATATTATTAGAGTGGGTTAGTACTACAGGTGGCTTTCTTTTTGCATCTAGCAATTATTTGTTACCAATAATTTTGTTTTTGAGTTGATAATACATTAATACAGTTTGAAAGCTCACAGCAGCACAACAATATGAATGTATTTAACACTGCTGAACTATACACTTTAAAAAATGGTAAATTTATGTTATACATATTTTGCCATAATTTTAAAGGTTCAAAACAGTATAAGGAAAATCAAAACAAAATTCTGCCCTCATCTACTCCAAATTTTGCAGTTCTGTAACATGCATTTTTCTTAATTTATCACAATCTGCTTTGAATTAATGTTATACCACTTCACATATAATGTGAGAATCTTTCAAAAGTATAATTCCATTTACCATCCTTTGTGGTCTTGCTGTCATATATTTTACCTCTACATTTGTTATAAGCCCCACATTGCATTGTTATGGCTTTTGTTTTAAACAATCAATCTTTGCCCAAGACAAAGAAACTTGCCTTTTAAAGAAATTTTAAAGAGGAAAAGAATTATCCTTTTTAGTTACTTGTATAGTATAGTTACCATATCTAGTCCTCTTCTTTTCTTCCTGGAGATCAGAATTTTTATCTAGCATCATTTCCTTTGTAGTTGAGGTCTTTGAGTAACAATTCTCTCAATATTAATTTTTCTGAAACATGTCCCTTAATTTTTAAAACACAGTTTCACTAGATGTAGCATTCTAGGGCAACAAGTGTTTCTTTCAGCACTTTAAATATATCATTTCATTGTCCTCTGGCCCCAATTTTTTTCTCATAAGTTAGCTATCATTCTTACTGTTGTTTTTCTGAGTATAAAGTGTCTTTTTTCCCTTCTGGCTGCTTTAAATTATTTTTCTTTATCTTTGGTGTTTAGCAGATTGACCATGATGTGACTCAGTGTGCTTTTCTGATGCTTATTCTGTTGGGGATCACTGAACTCTTTGAGTCTGTGGAGTGTTCTTTTAATCAAATTTAGAATATTTTCAGCTGATACATCTTCAAAAAATGTCTGCTCTAGTTTTATTCTTCTTTTCTTCCTGGGTAATATTTATATTATATAATATTATAGTACAGTATAGTATAGTATATCATATCATATCATCATACACACACACTAAGTGGATATATCAGTGGATCTTAAGGGTCACTGAGATTCTGTTCAATTTTTCTAACTATTTTTTAGCCCTTCAGTTTGGATGATTTTTTTTAATTTTCAAAAAATTAATTAATTAATTAATTTATTTTTGGCTGCATTGGGTCGTCGTTGCTGTGCGCAGGCTTTCTCTAGTTGCAGCAAGCGGGGGCTACTCTTCATTGTGGTGCGCGGGCTTCTCATTGTGGTGGCCTCTCTTATTGCAGAGCACAGGCTCCAGGTACACGGGCTTCAGTAGTTGTGGCATGTGGGCTTCAGTAGCTGTGGCTCACGGGCTCTAGAGTGCAGGCTCAGTAGTTGTGGCGCATGGGCCCATTTGCTCTGCAGCATGTGGGAAATTCCCAGACAAGGGCTCGAACCCGTGTCCCCAGAATTGGCAGGTAGATTCTTAACCACTGAGCCACCAAGGAAGTTCCTGTTTGGATGATTTTAATGGATGTGTCTTCAAGGTTACAAATTCTTTCTTCCATTGTGTCCAATCTGATATTAATCCTCTCAAATGAATTTTTTCATTGCATTTTTTTCAATTCTAGGATTTCTGTTTGCTTCCTTTTTAAAGTTTCCATATCTCTCCTCAAACTTTCCATCTCTTCATTCACTATATCCAGCTTGTCTTGTGTGTAGACCATTAACATACTCATCATGGTTATTTTAAGGTCCTTGTCTATTAATTTCAAATCTCAGTCATTTGTGACTGTTTTAATTTGCTGACATTTTTCTTGACTATATATCACATTTTCTGTTTCTTCACATGTCTAGTAACTTTTTATTGTATATTGGACATGTGGTAGTGAATTATAGACTCTGGACTTTGTTATATTCCCCTGAAGAGTTTTGAAATTTTCTAGTAGTTACCTTGGATCACGTGGAATTTGAGGAGGCTTTGTTTTACTTTTGTCTAGGGTTTGTCTATTTCAGTTTTGCTCTTAATCCTAGGGCATATCCCTTAATTCTGGGACACAATCTTTTTTCCTAAGGCACAGCTTTTCTAGTGTTTTAATGGACATCTCAAGATATTTACCAAGCTCCTCTGATGTGGCAAGACTCACACTCCAAACTCTATATCTCCCCTGTGGTGGGCACTGGCATAAAACTCTGCTCCATTTTTCAGCTGTCTAGCTGTTGTTTTCCCCTTGAGTCCTTGAATTTTCACCCACACATGTACAATTCAGAGGTCTTCCAATGATTTGAGAGAAGTTAATACACAGAGTTGGGGCTCATCCCTCTCTGGCTCCCTCAATTTTCAGCCACTCGGCAATCTCACACTCAGTCATCTGATTTTTAAAACCAAGAAGATAGTGGCTTTCTGTATCAGTTCCAGCTATCTGTACTGAAGTGGAAAGTGCCCTCGGAGGAAAAACTGTATAAACATGAGTCAGTCACAGCCTGGTTCTCTTCTTTTATGAGTTGTAACTCCTCTGGCTCCAGTTTGTTTTTATTCCCCTTTCTTTCTTCAGAGTTTATACTTGTTACCTGCTGGTGAGTTAGTCCAATAGAAACCACTCAACCATTACCAGAACTAAACTTTATCTTTGACTTAAGTTACAAATATTTTTGTCACTTAACATATATGTTTATATTTTGCTTAGGAGATTTTTCCCATGTAGAAAATTTTCATTTTATGTATATAAATTTATGGATTTTTATGTTTATGGCTTGTGAATTTTGAGTCTTAATTAGAGGGTCCTTTTCCACTTCAAGTTTATAAAGAAATTCATTCATTGTTTCCTACTAATTAATAGGTTTTTTTTACATCAAACTTTTTATTTACTTTGGAGTTTATCCTGAAGAATAAAGGTTTGCAGTATGGATCCTATTTTTTCCAGCTTTTTACCCAATTGTCATAACACCATTATCAAGAAATTTTTACTTTCCCCTATTAATTTGGGTTCTACCTCTATCATATACTAAATTCCTAAATGTATTTTGGTCTACTTTTATACATGAATCTATTCATGCACCAGTACTGCAGTTTTTCAGTTACTGAAGCATTACAGTGTTTTTACATCTGATAAAGTCAGTCCTTCCACTAAAAATTTGTTATTTTTTAACCTTATATGGCTAATCTTGCTTATTTATTTTCTATTTAAACTTTACAATAAGTTTGTTAAAATAGAAACTAGAGGCACTTTTAATAAAACCATGTAAAATTTACAAAATAACTTAGGGAAAAATAACATCTTTATTGTGTTGAATCTTGGTATTCAAAAACATAATAAAATTTTCCTCTTATTCAGGTTTTAGTATGAGTTCTTATGTAGTGTCTTAAAGTTTTGTTCACATTCATATTTCTTGCTTTGTTTATTCATAGGTATTTTGACTTTTTTGTTGCTATTGTCATTAAGCCATTTCTAATAAACTAGAAAGCTTACTCAAAATCACTTAACTTCCCATTTGTATTTTTTAATTTCAGCCAACAGCTATGAAATAAGAGTGAGTAAAAGTCTACAGAATATTCAAGATGACTTTAACAATGCCATTTTAGTGAATACATCAAAGTTAAATCCTCAGCAAGCTGGTACCAAGGAGATATTTACATTCTCATCAGAGCTTTTCACAAATGGACTTGAACATCAACCTGATGGAGAGATACAAAAAAGTCTCAGAATTTATGTGGCAATACGAGCAGTAGATAGGAACTCCTTAAAGTCTGCTGTATCTAATGTTGCTCAGGCATCTCTGTTGATTCCCCCAAATTCTGCTCCTGTATTTGCCAGAGATGATTTTATGTTGAAAGGAGTTTTGACAGCAATGGGTTTTATAGGAATCATTTGCCTCATCATAGTTGTAACACACTGTGTTTTAAACAGGAAAACGAGAGCAGACAAGAAAGAGAATGAAACAAAATTATTATGAACAAATGTGCAGAGTACTTTCCTTCTTAAATATAAGACCCATGGCTTTTGCACTTTACAAAAACAAGCCAATAAAGTCAAATTAACATCAGATTATTAAAAATGCTTTGAGTTTTTGTGTAGTATGGATCAGATTTTTACACGGTAATAGACAAAAAAATCTTTTATAACACTAATGGAGGCAGAAGGGAATTAGAAAACCTTTAAGCTTTGGCTATGGACAAAAAAATAAAAGTTATTCTCTAAGGTAATGTGTTTAAAGGCAAAGGTAATGGCAAAATTGAATCAGAGTCAATAAAAGCTTGTCTTATTGAAGACAAAAAGTAACCCACGTAGAGAAAAGGATGTTAGGCCTGAATGATATAGTATAACTATCTATGTGAAGCAATTGTTTAGTTGTATGATTAATTTTTAATTCCCCTTTATCTGTTCAGAACAGGTTGCTTGTTGATGACTAAAGATCAACCTGTATTTTACATATGAAGTGCCTATTGTAAAGTTCTTTACCTCTTTCCATTTGGTTAACTATACTACAGATAGATCCCACTGATAATGCTCAAAGAGATGTTGGTTCACTATAAGAGTTAACCTTAAAATGTAGGTATTATCCTTGTCCCCTGACACTGGTTTTATAACAGAGGCCTATTGAATTTATTGTTTATAACTTTCTACTCTTATCAAAGCAGCTCTCCAAGTTATTTGCCTTGGGTGGTATTCAAGGAAAATGGTTATAGTTCTCATAAGACTTTAGGTAAATAATGAAAGACATAGTTCTGAGCTTATTTTAACACATATCAATCCATACGCTATATAATTTTATTCAATTTCAAACAAAGAAGAGGTCACAGGGAGAGACTGACCTTTGGAAATTTTTAACTGATTCTGTTTTTTTTGTTTAAATAAGATTCCAGGAATCCTTTTCCCACAAAGGGTGATTTACCTACAGGTATTAACCTACAGGGGTGGAGGGTGACTACAGAGATGCAAGCACATGTCACAAGGAAATAAAAATTATCTTTTATTTAATTTTGCTCTTATTTTTTTAAAGATTACTGAGCAATAAAATCACATGCTTTGCATATTACAGAACTTAAAACTTTATTGGGTAAATACAAACAACAATGTGGAATAGAACTGCTTTATAACTAGGACCAACTAAGAATGACAATTAGATTAAGTTTTGGGGGGTGGGGAGGGAATTGTGGGGAGTTGGAACAAGAATGAAAAGAGGGCATGAAACCTTGAGGAAGAGACTCAGAGCAGTGCTGGGGAGTAAAATGACCAGCAAATACCTCTACCTAGGCTGCCTCCTTGCTGTTCATACTACATCCCAGGTCTGGCCTGTAACATGCTGAGTCTGGTAGTGCCTAAATTTTCACAGATTGGAACTTCAAGTCCCCACTTAGCAGTCAGTCCCTCCTCCCTCTATTGCCACTGAGCCTGGTAGCGTGGGATCTGCTTCTCTGTAGCTTCAATGGGCTGGTAAAATACTGAGATGGGGTGTGGTGGGCTTTAAGTCTTCAGATGTTTTCCTCATTTTATAGACAGGAACATGGAGAATTAACGGAGTAATCTAAAGCGTTGTGCTGGCTAAAGGCAGAGTATATAGGAGTAGAGTCAGGTTGTCATAATGCTCCTTCACTTCTGTCTATTTAAGAAGGTGTGGAAAGATGCCAGGGATTATGCCTAGAAATATTTAAATCTTCAAGGTTAATAAGCAGGAGAACAGGTCTAGGCTGAAGGAACAGGGCTTTTTCTTTTCTTTTCCTCCAATTTTGTCAGTATAGAAATGAACAAATGGCTTTAAGTCCAGAAATCAGTAAATTGGAAGAGGTAAGACTGAGATTAAGGATGTTAAAGTGATAAACTAAAATATATTATAGCAGAGTTGAAAGGGTGATCTCATCAAGTGAATAGGGTAAACAAGCTTCAGTGATTGTGAGGGACTGAAGCATTAGACAACAAGAAATATGTGGTAAATGTGGGAAGATAACTGATTTCGAGACCCCAGAAATCGTCAATAGAACAGAGCCACTGGAAAGGAGGTGACATTGATCCTGAACAAATGATAAGGAATAGAAATAGACAAGAGTTGGGTCAAAGAGAATGAGGAACTGTGAAGCACTGGTCACTAGTGGAATACCACATGAATAGTGACGTCACTGAAGATTTGATCCAAGATTGCAAGAGGAGGAAAAAATATGAGACAGATGCTCAGTTATCTGGTAGAGGAAAGAGAAGTCTAGGGATTGAAAGTGACACAGGCAAGTATTATTATTATCTTCACATGCCAGGATGGTGGTTGTTATCAGTATATAGAAATTTGTTCTGAAAATTGAGGACAATATCCCTTCCATTTTTACCCTATTCTTTTTATGGACGGTAAAAGAAAGTTAAATCTCAGTGGGAGAGAGATGATTTTTAGGAGATGAATTCACTGAGCAGATTGCTGTTTATGTGTGCAATGCTGACTGCTCCAAAAGTATGTTTGCACCTGCATGTTAGTACTAAAAAGCCTACCCAAAATTATTTTATTTGCTTTAGGCTTTGCCTTCTGCTATAATGTAATTATTTTGGAAGAGTTGGTCCCTAACTATATCATTTATTTAAAACAATGTGATAAATCAATGGCAGAGTTGCTCATATCAAACTAATCTTCTTGCTGATAACGGTAATAACTCTGGAAAAAATATAAAACACAGCTCTTTGAAGGCACTGGACACCAAGAAAAGCAGTTAGAACCTGGAGGAGTTATGACCCTTGAAAAAAGGAAAGCAATCTAGGTGAGATCCATATTTAACCAGCTTTTCCCCCAGAAGGCATTCCCAGTTTGCTCAGAGCATCTGGAAAGAGCTCAAGCAGAAAGCAGCTGTCTTACTGGGTTGAAAAGCCAGAAGTAAGAGTTCTGGGTTGCTAAAGCAGTGGAATATTGAGGGAGGAAATCCAAGGAAGGAAGTAACTACAAGAGAGAAGTTCCCAAATCTGCATCCTCTCAATCCTTGGATGAGTCCTAAACTGCAAAGGAATTTAATGGAAAATAAGAGCTTAGCACCTAAAAGAGCTGAACAGAGAGTTCAGCAACTGCCCAGTCCTGAGGAGAGAAAATTTAAGGTTCAACCTCACCCAAGTTTTTTTTTTTTGGTTTTAAAGTTTTTTATTGAAGTATAATATATATACAGACATGCACAAACTGTAAGTGTACAGATCAATAAATTATCACAAGTGAATATTCTCTGGTAATTACACCAAAATCAAGAAATAGAATATTGCCAGAATCTCAGAAACTTATATCTTAACCTCTTCCTGCAACTACCTCCTCCCCAATGTTTACCAAAGAATGACTTTCTAGCACCATGGCTTAGTTTTTGCCTGTTTTGAACTTCAGATAAATTCAATCATTTGGTATGTATTCTTTTGTGTCTGGCTCCTTTCATTCAACATTACATTAATGACATTCATCCACATTTTGTATACCAGTAGATATTATTTTTTATTGCGTATAATATTCCATTGCTTGGCTATACCAATATATTCATCCTTTCTATTATTGATAGGCTTTTGAGTAATAGCCAATTTGGAATATGATGAATAATTCTCCTGTGAACATTTTGTTACATATCTATTGGTATTGTGATTTCATTTTCTAAATCAAAGATTAAAATTGGTTGCACCAAAATACAACCTCGCCCAAGTTAGAGGGGGTGTTTATGTTTCCATTGAAACTCCAGATTAGGGGTAAGTATCATACCCACAGACTAAGTGTTATGCCCTAGAACCAAGGGCAAAACTGAAATAGATCTGTTCTGAAAAAGTCTAAAACCAAGTCTCTAGAGAACCAAGATTATATTCACCAATAATTAAGCTATTGCTAGAACATAACTCAGAGAAAGATAACATAATACAAAGCCTCTACAACATATCATCCACTATATAATAGAACATTAATAGACACGCTAACAAGCAGGAAATGTGTCCCATAATTAATAAGAATAAAAATCTGTCAATAAAAGATGATCCAAAAATGATCCATATTTGGAATTAGCAGATAATTAGTTTATAATAACATTATAAACAAGATAAAGAAATTACAGGAAAAGATAAATATAAGTGATGAATAGAGGAAGAAGTTCAGGAAAGATATGAAAGTCTTTAAAATGAAGCAAGTGAGAATCCTAAAAATTGAAAAATACAATGTATGTAAAAAAATTTGTAATGGATTAACAACAACAGACTGGTACTACAGAAGAAAGGATCATATGACTTGAAGATGTGAAAATAGAAAGCATCTAAACTGAAGCATTTCATTAAAAGAAAAGAAAAAGCCCAAATGACCTGTGTGATATTACATGTAAATGATTCCCAGAAGTAGAGGGAGGGACGATAAGGCATAAAAATATTCAAAGAAATATTGGATGAAATTTTTCCAAATTTGATTTAAACTACCAACCCACAGGTCTAAAATGCTCAGTGAACCTAAAATAGGATCTATACAAAGAAAATAACACCTAGGTATACCATAGGAAAGATGACTAACTACTCATCAGAAACAATTGAGACCAGAAAACAGTAAAATGACATCTTAGAGTGCTAAAAGAAACCAACACAGAACTCTATATTGAGCAAAGATATCTTTAAAAATGTAGGCAGATAAATAAAAGCTGAAATAATTTTCACCAGCAAGAAGTACCAAAGAAATGTCTTTAAGCTGAAGGAAAATGATGTCTGGTATAAATACAGATCTACAGCATGAAAGGAAGATCACTGGAAATGATAAATATGCAGATAATATAATACATTATTGGTTTTCTTTACTTAATGCCTTTAAAAGATGATAAATTATTTAAAGCAAAAATAAAAACAATGTATTATGGTATAAATAACATAAAGAAGTAAGATATATGACAAGAGCAGAATGGAAAGAAAGGTGACAAATGGAATTATCCTGTTTAAAGGTACTTACATCATACATACGATATTAATTCGAGGTAGACATAAATTAAGGATGCATATTATAACCCCTTTTGGCACCTATTAGTAACAGGGAAGGGTATATGTAAAAGGCTAATAAATGTGATAAAATGGAACATTAAGACTACCCAATTAATACAAAAGAAGATAAGGAAAGAGCAAGGAACAAAGAACAGAGGGGAATACAAAAAGCATATAGCAAGATGGTAGACTTAAAGCAGCTAAATTAATAATTATATTAAATATAAATGGACTAAACTCTTCAACTAAAAAGAGATTTTCAGACTTGATAATAAAGCAAGACCCAACTATATGGAATTTACAACAGATGAACTTTAAATATAAATACATAAGCACATACACCTGTGCTGTATGATTTCCCTCTCCAGTGAGTCTGCTTTTAGGAGCATGTTCTCGAGAGGATCATGAACTTCAGATCCGAAATTTTCTTAAAGCCTTCTAATATTACGGGAATTAATTACAGAAACTTAGAAGAAAAGTTATCAATAAAATTTGAGTTATCACAAAAATAAATAAATAAATAAATAAATAAATAAATAAATAAATAAATAAATACATAGAAATTGAAAGTGGGAAAAAGGAAAGTGGTATATCATGCAAACACCAAGCATAAAAAAAGCTGGTGTTAGTATATTATTATAGGACAGAATAGACCTCAAAAAAGGAGAGAAAAAGAGGAATCATTTCAACATAATAAAAAATTTCATCAAGAAGATATAGCAATCCTAAATGTGCATGTAGCTATTAATAGAGCTTCAAAATACCAGAAACAAAAACTGCCAGAATTAAGGGAGAAATAGACAAATCAACAAGCAAACTTGGAGATTTAAATCTCCCACTGTCAATCGTAGAGTAACTAGACAGAAAAATTCAGTAAGAATGGAGAATATGTGAACAACATTATCAACCAATTTGACCTTGACGTTTAAAAATACTACAAGCAACTAGTGCAGAATACATATCATTTTTAAGTGCTCATGTTTATGCTAGGCATAAAACACATCCCAGTATGCAGAGTCCAGAAATAGACTGACACACATATGGT
This sequence comes from Orcinus orca, assembly GCF_937001465.1. NCBI lineage: Eukaryota > Metazoa > Chordata > Mammalia > Artiodactyla > Delphinidae > Orcinus > Orcinus orca. The sequence continues at coordinate 136,804,914 of NC_064559.1, read as the reverse complement.
CAATAGATTTTCCATAAAGGCATGTGCAAATCAATGGGTAGAGGCAAGTCAATGGGTAAAGAAGAGTTTTTTTTTAATAAATGATGTTGGAACAACTAGACATATGTTTGGGAAAGCAATTTTACTCCTACCTTGTAAAAATATAAATTCATGATGGATCATAGATATAAATATGAGTTAAGATATTAACTTCTAGAAAAAATATGAGAAAATATATTTACAAGTATAGTGTAGAAAGATTTCTTAGAACAGAGAAAACACTAAGCATAAGACAAAATAATAAGTTGGACTGCATCAAAACTAAATATCTGTGCTAATCAAAGGGCACCATTAATAATAAAAAGTTTAGCTACATTGGAAGAAAATATTCACAACAAATATATCTAACAAAGAAGTTATATTCAGAACATATAAAAATGTTATAAATCAGTAATAAAAAGACAAAGAACCCAATAAAAATGGGCAAAGGACTTAGACACTTGACAAGAGAGAATATATAAATAGCCAATAAGCACATACAAAGGCAATCAACACCTGAAACTAATATTGTAAATCAACTATACTTCAATTTATAAAAAAGCAATCAACACCATCAGTTATCAACAAATTGAAAATGATACCTATAAATGAAATACATCTTCATTCCCACTAGAACAACTAAATTATAAATATTGGCACTAAGAAATGTTGACAAGGATGTGAAGCAACTGTAATTTTTTTATACTGGTGAGTGTGCAACAACTTTGGAATACTGCCCGGCAGTTTCTTAAAAGTTATGCATATATCTAAACCATGACCCAGGTATTCCACTTCAAGAGAGATGAAAAGATATGTCCATCAAAAGGCTTGCTCAAGAATTTTTATAGCCACTTTATTCAAAATAGCCCCAAGCTGTAAAAAACAAAAGTTTCTATTAAAAGAATGGATAAAACAAAATTTTGCTATTTGTATGAATCCACAATGGCACACCACTCAGCAACAAAAAGAAATGAACAACTGATACATGCAACAGCATACCTGAAATCCCAAAAGCATTATGTTGAGCTAAAGAAGTCAGACTCAAAAGAGCACAGGCTGTATGATTCCATTTATTAAAAGTTCAAGAACAATACTAATCTCTGGATATAGAAATCATAATAGTGGTTGTCTCAGAGCAAACGTGTGAGCATTCACTGGAAAGCTTTCTGGAGCAATGAAAATGCTATAGGGATTGATTGCAATAGTGGTTGACTGGGTATGTATATCTTTGTCAAAATTCATTTACCTATTTGCAATTGATCTGTTCATTTTATTGCATTTACATGTTCCATCAAAAGAAACACTATGAATGAATTTATTGTATCTTTCCCTTTTAGCAAGCAATGGTTCTAGACCAGGAGTAATTTTACTCTCTCAGGTGACATTTGGCAATGTCATCTGACTACTTTGATTATCATAGTTTGGGGTATGATCTAGTGGGTAGAGGCCAGGGATGCTGCTAAACATCCTACCTGGCACCAGACAGCCCCCACAACAAAGAATTAGCCAAAAATGTCAATAGTGCCAAGATTGAGAAACCTTGCCTTATAGGGAGGAAGAGAAAGGCATCATTCATAAGGACATTTGACACCTGAATACAAGAAAAAGTGGCCTTAGTGAAGGGGAAAGGGGGAACAAAACTGAACCAGATTTAAATGAAGTAGAGAAGACAAAAAGAATAGAAAAAAATAGTTTAAATAAAGTGAAGATGGTCTATGTTAGAGGATTGAATTCATAAGGCTGGTAGAAAATCTAACTGATGAAAAATAAAGAAGGGGAATGGATATAAAGTTGGGAGGATGCTGCATTATGTGTTAAGATCTGTGTTATGATCTGTGAATGTAAAATACAGGGAAACAGGGAATAGAAGCAGAGGGGAAGTGAGATGAATAGTGGGCTCTGAAGAAATGAGAATCTGATTTAGTTTGCATTTACCATAGGAAGTAGAAAATGCACAGCTCAGGCACAAAGAGAGAGACAAAATAAGATATGAAAGTTAGGGATACAATTATAAAGTACATGATGATAGAGAGACAAGTACTCAAAGGCACAGAAACAGAAGCTCATATGCATGGAGGTAATTAGAGCTTGTCCCTAAAGGTCAAAAGAAATGCATCCTTCCATAAATCCCTCCTGCACTTAGACTACACAGCTCTTATCAGCAAGACGATAGCCTGGATGGGTGGAGAATGACCCAGATGGTGGCCAATTTTATCTCCCACTTCCTCTAGGCTACCTGCTGCTAAGCCTTATCGAAAAGCTGCTTTCTGGGAACACTTGTCTCGAGGGCACAAGAAAGAGGAAGCTATTCAGTACAGTGGGCAATTGCTTTCGATAGAAAGATATCCTTGGCTTATGAAACGGAAGCAATATAAATTAGTAAACATCCAAAAGGAACATTTAAAAAATTGGTATAACCTTACATCACACCAGTATAGGAAAGAAGAAGCAAGAGCATGAAGAAGATAAAAGAAAAAGAAGAGTGTGAAATGCAAGAGTAAAGAAAATTAGAAATTAAGAGTAGAAATTAAGAGTAGAAAAGACAGAACTACCACTCCAATGCTGACATGTTAGGATTTCTAAATGATAGTCTTTAGCCAATATTTTAGTTTTATGTATAAATTTATTTCAATTACAAAAGTAATTCATGCTATTATTAAAACTACAGATGTTTAAGTAAGAAGTGATAAACAAAATAGATGTTAAACAAATAAGCTTAATTATTCCTTTATTAATGGACATTTAGGTAGTTCTACTTCTTGCTATTATAAAGTATGCTTTGAGGGACAAATTATATTACCCTTGTACATATACTCTTATGCACCTGTGTGAGTTGTTCTTTGTATATATAATCTAGTGCACCTGTGTGAATCTATCTGCAGGGTAAATTCCTAGCATGGAGTTGCTATGTTGAAAGATACACACACTTAAATTTTGATGCATAGTTCCTTCCAAAGCATTTATACCAATTTTTATGTCATCAAAAATGTATGACTACCTGTTTCCTTATGGCCTTATTACCATTACTAAAGTAGGTAATGAACTAGGGGGTGGAAACAGGAGTCATATTGAAGTATTACATGGCAGAGAGCTTAAAACTACCTCTTAAACATCAATATCCTACAAATATACCTTGGTCATTCTTACTTGATGCCATCTAATGCAAAGCCCTGGCTTTCTCCATCTTGTTGGCTCCTCTCCAATTTTTCCCTTCAAGGCTAAGGTTTGGGCAAGTGGGAGTGAAGAAGAAGTGTAAAGATAAGATACTTTATTGAATAAATTCCATGTGCCAGGCATTGTGCTAACTGTGTTATATTAGTTTTTTTTTTAATTTTTCAATATTCAAAATACCAGTATACCATAGCTAATATCAATGAAAGTAGATTTGATGCAAGAGGTATTATTAGAGATAGAAAAAACTTTTTGTGATGATAATTATATAACAATCCTAAATTTGCCTGCACCAAGAACATAGCTTTAAAATATATAAAGCAGAAGTTGATAGAACTGAATAAAGGAAAAAGAAATAGACAAATTCACAATTATAATTGGAGATTTTAACACACCTCTCTCAGCAACTAAAAGAACAAGCAGCCAAGAAATTGGTAAGAAAAGAGACAATTTGAATAACATGATTAACTAACTTGGCCTAACATATATAAAACACTGTAACCCAACAACTACAGAATAAATATTTTTCTTGAAAGCACATGGAACATTTTACCAAAATAGACCATAAGCTGAGGCAAAAAATAAGACTCAACCAATTTCAAATGATTTAAGTCTTAGGGTATTCTTTCTGACTCTAGTGGAATTAAACTAGAAATCTATAATAGATTAACTAGAGACTCCCCAAGTGTTTGGAAATTAAGCAACACACTTCTTTTTATATAGCCCATAAATAAATAAATTCAAGAATTTATTCTAGGAATGTAAGAGGGATTTAACATTGAAAACTCAACCAGTGTAATTCCCCATATTAACAGAATAAAGAAAAAAATCACATGGTAATCTCAATAGATGCATAAAAAGCACTTGATAAAATTTAAAACCTATTTATGATTTTTAAAAAGAAAACTCTTAGCAAACTAGGAATACAAGGAGACTTTCTTAGTCTGATAAAGATATCTACAAAATATCTCTAGATAATATCATACTTAATGGCCAAATATAGGATGCTTTTTCACTTGGGATTGGGAACAAGAAAAAAGATACCCATTCTTTCCACCTGTATTCAGCGTTGTACTGGGGGGTCCTAGCTAGTGTAATAAGAGAAGGAAACAAAATAAAAAATATAAGATTGGAAAGGAAGAAGTAAACATGTTATTATTCACAGATGACATAATTATAAACACAAAATCCAAAAGAATCTACAAACTACCTGAAATAATGAATTTAGCAAGCTCCATGGATGAAAGGTCAGTACAAAAAAATCTAATATATTTCTATATACCAGCAATAAACAATCAGAAAATGAAATTTTATAAAAATACCATTTATAATAGCACCCCCAAAACTTTTAAAAACCACGGAAATAAATTTAATGAAAGGTGCAAAAGACTTTTACCCTTAAAACTATAAAACATGGTTGAGATCAAGTAAATAAACTTAAAATGAAGAGATATGCCAGGTCCATGGATTGAAAGACTCAATATTATAAACAAGTCAATTCTTTCCAAACTGATGTATAATTTTTTTTTTTTTTTTTTTTAGGTAAGATGTGGACTTACTTAGAGAGATACACATTCCATAGAATGCAGTCCATCTCAAAAAGGCAAGAATGACCTTGGGAGAAATAAATACACTCTACCGACAGAGTGTGGGCCATCTCAGAAGGCGAGAGGCCCCGAAGTATGAGGTGGTTAGTTTTTACGGGCTGGGTAATTGCATAGGCTAATGAGTGGAGGATTATTCCAACTATTTTGGAGAAGGGGTAGAGATTTCCAGGAACTGCGCCACCGCCCACTTTTTGGCCTTTTATGGTTGACCTCAGAACTGTCATGGCACTGATGGGTGTGTCATTTAGCTAATGTATTACAATGAGCGTATAAATTTAATGTGATCCAGTCAAATCCAGGAGTTTTTTTCTGGTAGAATTTCCAAGATGATCCTAAATTTTATATTTAAATGCAAAGGACCAAAAATAGCCAAAATAATCTTGAAATAAGAAAAACAAATCTGGAGTGTTTATATTACCAGATATCAAGACTTACAAACCAGCAGTAACTAAGACAATATGGTATTGAGGTAAGCCTGGTCATATAGACCAATAGAACAGAATAGAGTCCAGAAACAGACCTGCACACTTGCAGTCAACTCATTCACAACAAAAGCACAACTGCAATTCAGTGGGGGGGAATGATGGTCCTTTCAATAAATGATCTGCATGTATTGCTATCCAGAGAGGAAAACAAAACAAAAATCTTGAATTTTACCTCACACTATACACACAAAAATAATTTGAGATACATCACAAACCTAATTGTGAAAGATAAGACAATAAAGCTCTAGAATAGAATATTGTATAACATCTTCATGAACTTGGGAAAATTGTCTTAAATATGACCCCAAAAACAATACCCATAAAATAAAAAATTAAATTGAATTCCATTAAAGTTAAGAACCTCTGTTCGTCCAAGAGACCCATTAAGGCAAGCCACCTACTGGGAAAAGATATTTGCAATACATACATCCAATAAAGAACTCAATACCCAGAACATATAAAGAATTCCTCTAGATCAACAAGGAAAATACTAACCTGATTAAAAATTGGGCAAAAAGACTTGGAAAGGCACTTCATAACAGAGGATATCCAAATGACCAGTAATTATATGAAAAGGTGTATAACAAAATTGGTTATCAGGGAAAATGCAAATTAAAATCACAGTACTATATGATTATACCCCACGCAGAGTGGACAAAATTGTAAAGAGCAGCAGTACCCTGTACTGGTAGAAATGTGGATCAATACAACAATTTTGAAAAGTATTTGGCCGATCGACAATGGCTAGACATACATATACCCTGTGACCCAACAATTCCACTCTTGGTATGTACCCAACTGAAGTCAATGCTTATGTCTATGGCAGTGTTATATAAAATAGCCCCAAACAGGAAATAATCCAAATGTTCATCAAAAGCAGTAAGTAAATTGTGGTATATTTTTACAAAGAAATACAATGGAAAAAGAACATATTACTGCTACACACAACAACATGGCTGAATTTCACGCAGAAAATGTTACGTGAAAGTAGCCAAACACAAGAGGGCATACTTATATTTCTGTTTATATAAAGTACACAAACAGGTAAAATTAATCAGCGTGGCGTTGGAGGTCAGTATCGCAATTACCATTTGGAGGTTTTTGACTAGAAGGGAATACAACGAAGACTTCTGGGATGTTGGAAATATAAACTTTGGTGAAAGTTTGTCTCTCAGGGTGCTAACTCCCTGCACCTCTGGTTTGTGTCATTTGGCCCATCTGCACTGCCTCTGACAAAGTCGGATCCCAGGTGCCATGGGGTGATGCTTTATGTGAGCCAAAGCCTCTGTGAATTTGTTTAGGCTGAACTTGGGCACCAGAGAGAGTGGGGCTGCCACCACACCCTGTCCAGTGGAGGCCATGCTAAACTCCGCCCTCTCCCTGGGGAAGCAAAGAGCCAGTGGTGTTAGGAGATGAGGCAACCGAGGCAGCAGCAAGGACTCTCCACTGAGGGAGCAGCCAAGGCCCAGCCAGCAGGGAAGGCCACACAAAATATGAGGAGGCACCTAATCTGGATCTGTCATACCGGTGACCCCTGTCATAGGCACCTGCACCAGCCACAGCCCGGCAAGGGCAAGGCAACTAAAGGCTCAGACCTCTCAGTAAGGAAAGGCTGGGTTATACCAACAGGAAAAAAACCAAACAAACACAGATCAGTCAAAATGCTGGCTAAAAATGAGGGCAATTGGTGATGAAGGAAGGAGATAATACATATCTATAATGGCCTTGAGACCAGCTATAGCAGCAGGCACTGTGATTTATTTCAATAACTCTGTCGCTTTGGGTATTTTAGGAGATTGCACTTGGCCAGCACTTCGAAGGAGATTCTATGAATGATTCTATGAGAGGGCTTGTACCCTCTCTCAGGGAAAAAGTGAGACAGCTTGTGCTGCCAATTCCAGCCCCCAATTCCAGCCTTAACTTATAATATTGGAGCTAGATAGAATGAAAGGACGTGAATGGATCTGAGCAGTTCAAGAAGTAAATTGTATTGAACTCATCTTATTGAAGCTCCTTAGGGTTGTTTGGCCCCACCTGTCCGCCTGACCCAATGGGCACTTACTCCTCCTCAGTCACTACCTACTCCTTGTAGGCCCAAGTGGTTCTACTACCAGAGGTCAACAGGCACCACCTGGAATCTTTGGCTCTTTATACACCACAGGGCATAGGATTTTCTTTCCAAGCAGCTGCTGAATGGGCTGGGTGACACAGCCAGAAGGGTGATCACCTGTAGGAGATGAGAAGGGGCCAAACACTTTTCCTTCCTCCTATAGCCCATTAGGAGACATCCCAGAAAGCAGGGCAGGTGCACCTGCAGGGTGGCCTGCTGGGTCTGTTTACTATTCCAGAGCCAGCTTAGTAAGCACCTTTCATTGCTTCCCAGGCTTCCCTGAATCATTTCCCCTTTTTCTCACTCTCACTGTTCTGGGATTAAGCTTGCAAATCATTTTCACATAAGCTTGTCTTAGACTCTCTTTTCTAGGGAACCCAGGAAATACACGTATAGTGGGGGGCGGGGTATGAGATATTTTAAAATGTAAAATATTTTATGACATATGTATAATAAATGCATACATTTATTCAATAAGAATTGAATAAATTATTTTTATATAAAAGTATATTTAGATTATCTGGACAACTATTTTATCATTGAGTACTTCCACTCTATTCCAATGCTTCACTTTTGATTGATTAAAGATTACATACTTGGGCTTCCCTGGTGGCGCAGTGGTTGAGAGTCCGCCTGCCGATGCAGGGGACACGTGTTCGTGCCCCGGTCCGGGAGGATCCCACGTGCCGCGGAACGGCTGGGCCCGTGAGCCATGGCCGCTGAGCCTGCGCGTCTGGAGCCTGTGCTCCGCGGCGGAAGAGACCACAACAGTGACAGGCCCACGTACCGCAAAAAAAAAAAAAGATTACATACTTAAGCAATAAGTACTAATTATTAGCAACAAGTACCAATTTAATTTTTATGAGTGAGTGTCAAAGACAGACAAGATGAAATTGATGCTTATCACTGTGTGAAGATCAAATGAAGTTATGAGATGAAGGGATATTTCAAGTAATTTGAACATAGGACCAATTTGAATTGGTAGACCAATTTGAGTTTTCAACTGAGATTTGGCAAACTTAAAAGAATCTATGCAGTAGCTGGCAGTCCACTATTCATGTTCTGAGAGACATTTAATTTCAGTAAAATAATTGAATGCTAATTTGAATTTTACTGGGCAGTAGAAGCTACGGAATAGTGAAATAGAGGTTTGATGAGGAAACTTGAGGGAGTTTCCCTTGCACAGTGAGATATAAATTTTATCTTTTCATTATAGAATATTCAATAATATCTAATGTGGCTTGCTAATGTTTTGGTGCAGTAGATTGTCTAAGGGAGTAACGAGAGGTGCTGAGTTTACATAGAGATCGAAGACGATAAAAATAAAGACCACCATGAGGGATAACTGGATATAGTTTATACTTAATGAATGCGTACTGAATACGCAGAACAGTCAGACCTCCACTGGGCAGGCAGGGGTTAGAGGGTGGATTTGGGTGGGTCAGTGTCCCTGGCTAGACAAACATTTGTAAGAAGTAAACATCTTTCAATGGCAAAGCTGCTTGTCAGCTGTTAGTCCTTCCAGGCAACCAGACGTGGCTCCCCACCCTTGTTCCCAGGAAATGGCAAAGGTGAAGGCAAGGCTAATATTCCTTTCAAAATAAAATATTTAAAAGTACACAAAATTTGAGATGAAATTATAGTTATCATAATGATAGCTATAGTTAGCATTCCTCCTAGTGGTGACAAATCCAATTGTGAAACAATTTGGGGTCAAGGGGTTAAAGTCCTGTGATAAACCACCTCTGATAACTTGGAAAACTGTGCGTTTACATATCCATATATATAGGGGTAAAGAAAGATGCCTCCATAACTAACATTTTCCAAAGAGAGAACCCAAAGGCAGATGTACAGCAATGGGGTCATTTAAGAATTCGGTTTTCATCTTGGTCCTTCACCTTCTGGAAGGGGTCCTGAGTGATTCACTCATTCAGCTGAATAATAATGGCTATGAAGGCATTGTCATTGCAGTTGACCCTAATGTGCCAGAAGATGAAACACTCATTCAACAAATAAAGGTAAGTCGTAAATGGTAATTATCCATGCTTTTTTGAAAAATTAAGCATAATATTGTGATAGAGGAAACGTGAGTTCTCTAATTCCAGCTGCGTGACACTGGCAAGTTTTTTTTTATACCTGTGTCTTCATTTCTTCAACTATAAAATGGAAATAATAACACAACCATTATGATCCTTCCGAGAGATGAGATAATAAATGCAATGCACATAATTCAGAGCTTGATATATTGTTGGCACTTAATAAATGATTTCATTGAAAATTATTTAGTTCTGCAACCAAGGCAGAGTCAACTACATTTGGCAGATATTGTGAGATGCGCAGAGGGTAATTCCTTTGCCTGATTTTACCACTGGCTCTATCAGAGTCTCCTTTTATCCTCCTAATTGTAACCTGCTTCTCTGCAATTCTAATATAGGAGTCCAAGATGCAAATCTCTAACTTAAGAACAAGCCCGACCCTTACAGTGTGAGGAAACCCTGCATTTTCCCAGCCCCAATGCAAAGTGTCCTCTTGGGGCTGCTGAGCAGCCTCACTTCACTTGTTGCTTTTTCTGTAGGGGAAGGAAAAATTAGGGAAGAGGACTCTTCCTGTCCAGACAGAGGCACCTAACTGTTGTAAGATAGAGGGATTAGAGAGGTTTTGTACAACAGCAAACAGCAAAGAATATGAGGGAAATGTCTTATAAAAGACCACCCTGGAAAGCGGCTGTAGCACACACAGAGGTGGTACTGCATAATGAACAGAAGTACTGGTCTATAAAATGGGGATAATAATAAGTATCTTTCTCACAGGGCTTTGTGAGGATTAACAATGCATGCATAAAAGGGAAGCTAGGTGAAAGGTATATGGGAACTCTGTACATTTTTTGCATGTTATCTGTTAAGTCTAAAATTATCTCAAAAACTTAGAAAAACTTTAAAAAAAAACTTAGAAAAACTTTAAAAATGCATGCAGAGTGCCTGGTACACAGTAAGAGCTCAATAAATGGTAAGCAAATCATCAGTCCCCAGGTCTACTTTTAATCCTAGATAGAAAGAGCTCATCATTCCTCACCAAGCCAAAGGGACTGAGACTTGTTTCTGGGCAAAGTTCCTGAGTGTGAGCTCAGAAGTTAATAGGGCAAGGGCCCCAAGGGTCTCCTCGAAAGGTTCCTTGCTCTGAACAGGAGCAAACCCAGAAAGATGGAGTTTGGGGAGAGAACCATCTCTACCACGAAGAGGAGTTTGGGGCTGGAGAAGTACAGCAGTTGAGGGGGAGAGGAAGTTCACCTGCTTAAACCAGAAGACCATCAGATATTACTGCCATCAGTGAAAGGGAAATTCATGCCTTCTGAAATTTCTTAACAATCAGAAAACTTGGGTGAGTCTTTGATTGCTTCTAAACTTAGGAATGGCATCAGAAAAAAATGAAATAGCCACTTGGAGCAAGAGACCAGGAAAGTGTTGGAGGAAAATGTGACCAGTATGTTTCTGTCTCCGGCTGGACAGTCAGTGGTGCTCAGGGACATGTGGGAAGGAGCACATTAGCATCTCTAAGGACAGTGGTAATTTGTATTTGTATGGTGCTTTAGAGCAAAAGCAAAAGGACTTTCACCTCACTCTCTTTGGGGGGTTCCTCCTGAGAAATATACTTCTCCTTACAATTATTAAATTGGTTTTTTGTTATGAGCCCTAAGTGAGTTGGGTATGACAGAGGTTGGTTTCCACGTTTCTTTGTCACAGGAGCACTTTTAAGGGCAATAGTGTGCTCAGAGTCCCTAACTGAGTAGTTAATAAAAGTGAGTTCCTATTTGATGCTCCAGACCCGCAGTCGAGGGACCTCACTGTGGGTTTTGCCACTTTCCTGGTCATCCCTCAGTCTCTGCTTTCTGGGGAGACTCTCCCCCGGGTGTCCTTGTGTGAGCAGAAGCCTCTAAGTCAGCTCTTAAATATTGTACTTGCTTCAGCAGGGCAGTCCGAGCGTCTCTCCACCTGCAATACCGGCAGGTGGCGCTGCAGCAGTTCCATCCAGGGAGACTACACTCTCATCAGTATTGCATAAGCAGTGGGAGCACAGGTCCTAAGATGAGGGAGTGAGAATCAGGGAGAAGCGCTGTTTCTCTCTCTCACACACACACACACCACACAAGAAAGATAAACAACAGGAGTCGTTTGGGGCCTCCTCAATGTATGGGAGCCCAGGTATCTTTGGTCTTGGTGCTCCTGGAGAGTTTGCCCCTCATTATAACCTCTTCACTCATTCATTTGTTCCTTAGTCCAACAAATATTTACAGAGCATTTACATTATGTCAGGTACCAGGAATCCAGTGGTGAACAATATACTATCCCTATCCTTAAGGAATTACCAGCCCATCCTATAAACTTCATCCTCAACATTCTTCAAACCTCAAAAGATTAAGTGTCTTTTTGGATATGAGGTCACTTTCTCAAAATATGGAACAGATGCCAAAGCAAAGATTCATTATTAATGTTTCTGTTAAAACATAGAAGACATTTCATGCTGCTTAGTCGTCTTCCTAGGAGACACTGAAAATTTACATTTCACAAGTCAAATTGTAATATAATACTCTAACATAGGAAGTTTTATACCTACTTTTCAGCTTTCTGGTGACATTGGCTCAGTATTTTTATTTTAAAAAATTATAAAATGTTAAATTCTCCTAGCAATTGTTTAAAATCTGGCTTTTTTTGGAAGGAGATGCAAATCATTTGGAGAGCTTTTATAAAACTAGCAAGGCAACCATTATTATCACCATGTGAAAGGTTGGAAACTGAAGCTCAGGGAGACAAAATAAATTCCTCAAGTTTAACCCATTAGCAAGTAACAGAGCAGGATTCACCCCTGCATCAGTACCCAAGTACTATTTCCCCATACAGTGATGAACTGTTTCTGCTCCTAAGACCAACCTCCTAGACATCGGAGCCTAGTCACTCTGGTCTATTCCAGCAAGGACTTTCCTCCAGCAATGATCCCTTTTTTCTCTTGCATTATCAGGTTTTTTTTTTTTTTTCCATTAGCATATACATATAATAGTTCCCATTAAAAAAGCAAACAAACTCCCTTGCCCTGCAGTCTTCCTTCATCTACTGCTGCATTTCTCAATTCCCTTTTAATTTGTAGGAAAACTTCTTGACCCGCTGTCTGTTTTCACTGCCTCTGCTTCCTCACCTCCCACCCTCTTGAATTCACTCATATGGAGCTGTTGTCGTCACTGCACAAAATGGTTTACTCAGGTTGCCAAATTCATTGCTCAGTTCTGAGTCCTCATCTTCCTTGACTGCTCAGCAGCATTCAACTCGGATGATCACTCTCTCCTTCCTGAAACACTCTCACGCTATGCCTTCTGATTTCCTTCCCGTGCACCAGCTGCTCCTTCTCAGTTTCCTTTGCTGGCTCTTCCTCTTCCCACTTCTGAATACTGGGGCTCCTGGAGCTCAGTCTTCAGTCCTCTTCTTCCCTCTGTCTACACTCACTTTTGTGTTTCTCAATGATTTTCAGCCCTAATAGACTCAATTTCCCTTTCTATAATAAATATCTTGTAATACCCTTTCTATCAATACTATCTTGTCATGATGCATCTCAGGGAATCTGCAGAGGCATTTATAATTTAATGCTACAGCTCTTTTGTTTTAGAGAAATAAATTTAGGCATAATTTGAAAAGAGATTATATACTTATGCCACTTCCTTATATCTAACACTTAGTGCTATACTAAAAACAGATACTATCATAACATTTAGTTAGCCCCCAAATTATTACAGGAGTCAGCAGGTGTTGAAGTTGTATTCATTTTAATTTGAGTTTCTCTCCACTACTACTTGGTGTGAGATATTGAGACTATAATACTCTCTAGTTCTCAGTTTCTCCCTTAAAGGTTCACTGATCCTCAAAGGATCATATAAAATGAAACTAAGAGCTAATATTTGATAAGCACTTGTGCTAAGTAGACATGGTTCCAAATGCTTTCTTGACTTCATTTGATCCTCACAACAACCTTATGAGCTGGTCACTGTAATATTTTCCATTTTATAAATGGGGAAACTGAGGCTCAGGAGGGCTGAAGGAAATTTCTTTTCTTTCTTTTTTTTTTGGCCACGCCACGAGGCTTGTGGGATTCTAGTTTCCCAACCAGGGATTGAACCCAGGCCCCAGCTGTGAAAGCGCCAAGTCCTAACCACTGGACTGCCAGGGAACTCCTTCAAGGAAATTTCTGATGTCCCACCATAAGTGGTGCAGCTGGGATTAGTGTCTGCTTCTGGAGTCTTCACTGTCAACCATTACACTGTGACACAGAGCATGTGGTAAAAAATCTCAAAAAAGGCTAGCTATTATTATTAACAAAATAATCTCCTCTTCCAAGCTTGATAAATAGCTAGTTTTTGGAAATGTGAGATACAGATGTAAATTTGAATAATTGGTAATTTCATCTTTTTTTCTGTCATTAAATGCTCTTGTTTCTGTTCCCCCCTCCCCCAACCAGGATATGGTGACCGAGGCATCTCCATATCTGTTTGAAGCTACAGAAAAAAGATTCTATTTCAAAAATGTTGCCATTTTGATTCCTCAAAATTGGAACACAAAACCTGAATATGTGAAACCCAAACTTGAGACCTACAAAAATGTGAGAATATCAAGTTCTTTTTTCAAATTTGGCTTTCTTTTGTGACTCAGATTTTTTTCTTCAAAATATTCTAGAATCGAATAAAATTGTTTCAGAACATGCTGGTGTGAAGTAAGGTCAATTCATTTGCTGAAATTTTGTAATGACGAAACCTTTTCTTAAATTTCAGGCTGATGTTCTGGTTGCTGAACCTAATCCAACAGGTAACGACGGACCCTATACTGAGCATATGGGAGGCTGTGGAGAAAAGGGTAATAAAATTTATCTGACTCCTGGGTTCCTAGCAGGAAAAAAGTTGCTTCAATATGGACCACAAGGTATGGGTAGAGATGAAATATTCTGTTATATTTCTCATAACTTAATAATTTTACGTTGCAAATGGATCAACAATAGCATTATCTTTCTGAGTAAGAACATAAAATAGACTATTATAGTATGTTTCTTTCATGTAAAACAGATTCCAAATAGTTCATTTCTCAGTTAGAAATTTATTTTCTTCATATTCTGCATATATATGTGTGTAAATATAATATTTTTAATTTTAATATTAGTATCAGATAATAACTCTAAAATAGTTTAATATGCAATGTTGGGTTTCTATTGCTCTGTGGGGAGACACCTGAACAAATTAAACCTCCTGCCTGCAATTCAGGTAGTGGCTACCAGATGGCAGACATGCATAACGTTTTCAGACTTCAATGTGCGTTCATACTATAAACGGATTGTTAAAATGATTCTGATTCAGTAGGTGTGGGGTAGGACCCAAGAATCTGCATTTTAACAAGCTCCCAGGTGATGCTGATACTGCCTGACCTTGGACCTCACTTTGAGTATCAGACAGAATATCCTTGCTGTTCAGCTCTCAAAAATATGTGACTAAAGAAAAAACCAAATTTTCCTTCACAAAATATTTAGCATTCCCATATGAACCAAATAGAGCAATCTTTGGAGAAAAGATTAAAAGAAACCAGCAATGGAGTATATATAATATGTACTTTCCAAGTATAATCAAGTGTGATTAGTATTAACTAATTAGGTTAACTAATAACTTGTACTAGGTTTCTTTACCATTTTGAAAAGATTAGAACAAATTTGATTTTCTTCATTTAAATAGGCAAGGCAGAGAAAACAAACAAGCAAACAAAATAGCACTTGGTGTCTGCATGCCCCACTCCCAAATACCCTAGAGCACTTTTACAGACCTTCTCAGAAAGAAGTGTCCAACAAACACACCTCTTTGTTGTTCTTTTACAACACCTCCATAACACGAACAGAAAATTGCCAATGTATAGCTCAATAAATATGTGTTGAACTGATTTACTTAGCTGCTCCAACCCACTCCTGGGCCCACTCCAGCCATCAAGGTCACCATATACAATGTCATTCCTTTATACTCTCTCCTTTCTGTACTGTGACTCCACGCCTGCTACTTCACAATCTTCCCTTCCCTTTAAGAGGCCATCAGTTGTTCCCTAGCACTGAGAACAATCTAAAATCCTTAATGTGAGATACTAGGGTTACTTAACATGCACCTCCTCACTTAACCTTCCAAATTCAGCCTACCTGGGAATTTACATTCCAGAAAAACTGAGCTGTACATAAGTCACTAACATTCATCCAAATTTAACAAATACTAAGTATCTATTAAGTTCTAGACAGTATGTGCCCAGACATGTCAGTGAAGAAGTCATGGTACCTGTTCTCATGGAGACAAGAGTCTGTAGTGAGAGACTGGCAAGTAAGAAGCAATGACAATATAACATGATAAACGCCATAATGGAATATAATGAAAGTGATAAGGAGGGGTACCTGGACCAGTTTGAGGATGTCAGAGAAGCCTTCTAGGTGGATATAAGCCTAATTTTGAAAGAAGAGTAGGAGTTATTCAGTCAGAGATAGGGAGAGAGTATTCCAAACCAAGGAAAAATATGTAAAAACGACCAGAGATGAGCAAGAGCATGACGCGGCTCTAGAAAGTAAAAGGAGTTCAAGAATCCATTGTCATTATGGAGTTTTGGAAGTGGGTGGAGAAGAGCAAGAAATATGGCTGCAGAGAGGAATAGGGCCTGAATCATCAGGGACCTTGTAGGCATATTGAAAAGTTGGACTTAACGCTGAGCACCATAGCTGAGTCATTGAAGACTGGGGACATGGAGGCCAGTTGAGTGAGTGTTGCAGTAGTTCAGAAGTAACTGGCAATGAGACTGGAAAGATGAGAATAGGTCAAAGAAGAAAAAGGCAGATGTGGAGTAGGCCGGGCTTGAGGTTTGTCCACATATGAGTCATTAGGGAGAAGGACCTATTGGGGGTGCTGCCCTGGCTGCCCTATAGGTCAGCCTGTGCTGACCTCCATCATTACACTTGCACCCCTAAGGATTATAGTTATCTAAAATGATGTGTGTCATCTGCTAGACCATGAGCTATGTGAGGACAGGGCAATTGTTTTATCATTGTATGAATAGCTGCCTTGCACTTACTAGGTGCCTAATTGACACTTGATAATCCAAAATAAACAGTCATATTTTACAGAAATGTGCAATTGTCGTATCAGATTGTTCCTTCTAAGGAAATCGAAACTTTAATCAAAAAAAAAAAAAAACATAGCAAAGCATAATAGCATTCAGAAGAATTACTTTCTCTTAGTTTAAGAGGGTAATTTTACCATTCTTATTGTAATCAGGTGTTTAAAATACTTTTTCACAGGAAGGGTATTTGTCCATGAATGGGCTCATCTACGATGGGGAGTATTTAACGAGTACGATAATGACCAGAAATTCTACTTATCCAATAAAAGAAAAAAACCAGTAATGTATGTATATTTTGATTAACTTTTCACAAACTATTTTAAATTGCAAACAATTTTGTCTTGAATTGATTACTTTAAAAATGTCAGTCTTTTGTCTTATTTTCTATCTCTCACTCTTAGTGCCGTCTTTTTCAGATTCCCATAAAACTACTACTTTTGTTCACTTTACAAGTGTCTTAATTAGTTGAATTCTCTACTCTGCAGCTACAAATCATTTGCCTCTTTGTGTGTGTGTGTACAACTAGAAGAAATCCACAGGTGCTACGTTCAGTATCTCCATCTTCCTGTATCACAATCAGTGACATAAACAAAGCTTCAGTGCCTTGATGGTAGAATACTATCTGTGTGAACTATGTCAGTTTGAATGGGCCTGTGAGAGACTGTGGAATTTAGCTGGAAGACAGTCCAAATATTAAAACAAAACAGAAAACTTCTCCCAATTTGAATAAAACCTTGTATGGTGTCAATAGGAAGCAAACTGAACACTTAGAAAGTACCTCTGCTGCTGTGATTTTACAGGTGAGTTCTTGCAATCAAAAGTTTCAGGGAACAAACTGCTTTAGTACAAATGTAAAAGGGAACTTCCCAATTTATTTTAGAGAGCTAGCATAATTCAGATACTAAAACCTGACAGATGGCATGAAAAAGAATTCTGTAGATACAGCTTTCTAAAAAGGTTTTAAATAAAAGGATAGTAAGTTACACCTGGCATAATTAAGGGAATAACAAACACACTAAGGTCAAGAAGGATGTCTTCCAGAAGTCTGAAAATGCTATGATATTAGGTAAGTAATTAATATAGTATATCAAGTAAAAGAAGAAAATTAAATGATTATTCCAACAGATTCTGAAAAGGAATTTGATAAGCTTGCACATTTATGCCTCAGTTAAAAACCACCACCTCTTTTTAAAGACTAGAGCTGGCACAACACGCCTCTTCACTCTTGCTTCCAGTTCGACTCCCCTGATGGCTGTTTAAGGAGACGCACTCAGCTTTGGTTTGGTTACTGTCTTTATTCAGCACAGTTTCCAAGGGAAGCTGCACTGGGCTCAGAGCTCAGCCTTGGCTTCCCCTTTCTCCCACAGGAGCATTACTGCTCTCCATTTTCCCCTTTCTTTATTACATTCAAACTCTGTCAGCTTGGTCCACTACCATGACATTTTCCCTCACTCTTATGTCACTTTAGGTATAAAAAGACACTAAGTGCCTCCCAGAGCCGTACACAGTCTATATGATTGGCTTGTTCCCTCCGCACCTCAGAGACCACTCCTGACGTGATCATATGTTGGATGGACCTCTCAAATCTCAGCCCACGGATGCCATTCAGCCCTGACATCTGCCTTTCCCACTTCTTGCTAAGCTTCCAGACAGACACTGTATATCCCCTTGAGAGAAAAGCTGACTAGTACCTATTCCTTCCTAGGGATATTCCAGAAATATCCACATATACAGCATGTTCATCCTTCCACAGATAACATTTGCAAAACTGACATGATTACCATGTCCTCTTAACAATAAATCTTATTATAACATACAAATAGCATTTATTGCTTATCTACCAATTTTTTTAAATTACTCTTAAGGCCTGGAAACAATTACAAAAATGACAGTACTGCCTACAATAGAAGGCTTCCTTAATATGATGCAGAACATCAATTGAAAGCCAACTGCCTACCTCATATTTAATAGGGAATCATTAGACATTCCCAGGAATGAGATAAGAGTGGGCACTGTTAGCAGTTATCTAATCTTGTTTAGAAAGTTGTAGCCAATGCAATAACATGTTAGGGAGGTTAAAAGAGGGGGGGCTACTAGAAAGGGAGAGAGAAAATTGCTTCTAGGCAGACGATATGTGGTCTACTTAGAAAGCCTCAGGGAAAAAATAGAAATTAAAATTGATAAGGGAAGTCAATAAGGTAACCAGAGATATTTGAAGAAAACTCTAAGAAATGTTAAAGTTATATTTGAAGAAAACCATAGCATAAAATCCTTCTAAAGAATTTAAAAGAAAATCAAGATTAAATGAGAGATTTTCAATTCATGGAATATGTAAATCCAACCCCAATTAATATATAGGTTTTATAAAACTCTAATCAAAAGTACTTCTATTTTTACCTCATTTTAAAGTCCCAGAGTTTATTCAGTAGATAGTACCCGAGAACATTTTTGAAAAAGAATAGGTATAAAGGAAATTTTTCTCATTGAATTTTAAATATACAATAAAGCTAAGTTAATTAAAACAATGTGAACTGACAGACACTTACACAATAATTTACTATTTAATACAGCTAGAATTATAAATCTACAAGGAAAGACAATATTTCTTAAGATGTCAGGACAATTTTTAACTACGTGGGGGGAAAAATTAACAGACTCTCTTTCAATTGGATAGACCCATTAAATATAAAAAATAAAACCATAATGAAAACTAGAAGAACATTAATACATATCAAACTTCTCTATGGTGAAGGTCTTTCTATACATTCAAGAATTGGAAAAAGACATAACTAAAAGAATAATAAATTTGGCTACATATAAATTAAAAATTTTGTTGCATATAAGTCAAACATAAACTAAATTAAAAAATAAGAAACAGAAAAATATATTTGCAAAAATTTAAAAAAACAGGCTTTTAAAAACTTAGTATTATAACACATAAAGAACTTTTGAAAACCAGTAGGAAAACAATAACACCCTAATAGAAAAATAGACGCAGGAGAAGAATAATTTACAAAGGAAGAAATAAAAATGGCCAGTAAAAATGTAAAACTGTTCAGACTTACTAGTAATCAAAGAGGTGCAAATTTGACAAATATGAGAATCATTTATTGCCTAGTAAGTGACTGTCAGTGGGATGAGTGCTCCCATAGATGGTTATTAGAGGAATAAACCAGCATAACTTTTCTGGAAAGCAATTTGGTGACACATATCAAACCTCTAAAATTTTTTCTATTTCTTGCTCCAGTAATTTCATGTTTAACAATCCATTTTAAAGGAAATGATAGAATGAGCTCTATCAACAGGCTTTAAAATGTTCAAACTTCTGGGTCTGAGCATTTATTCTGGGAGTCAGTCATGCAGCAAACTTGGAAACAGAGTCAAAATTTTATGTGACATTTTATTTATTCATGGAAGTTTTACTTTTAGCACTGAAAAATTTTGGGGGGGGGAACAAAATGAAGTAAATTAGGCTAAATTCATGTTGTAGTATCAAAATATGAAATTATTAAAATCACATTTTGAAAGAATAATGTGAATTATAACAACACAATTTAAATGTACTAAAATACTAAGTTTTTTAAGATCGAGAAGCAAAGCTATACGTAGAATGTTATGCTTATACATAGAGAAGGAAATGCTTCAATATGCTAGCAGTAGTTTATCTCTGACAGTGGGACATGATTTTTTTTTCTTCTTTATACTTTTTTGCTATTTTCAAAATTTCCTATAGTGGTCATATATTATTTATATACTCATAAAATAAGATGTGGGTGAAAAGTACTCCATTTATAATAGTGACAAAAGTCATGTGTGTAAAGAAAAATCTAATATACCTATGAACACACAAGAACTATGCAAAAACTGTATGATGTAAACTAGTTACATAAAAACAAACAAACAAAAAATTTCAGCAAAATTTTTAAGGTAAACAAAAGAGGGCTCCTGATTTTCCAGGGATGAGGGACTAGATTAGGAAGTGCCTTAGGACTTTGGTCTTTATTAATTGTTAACAGTAGCTGTAAGCTTAGTTTTTTGCTGCATAGAAACAGATTCTGATATCATCTTGGGAACCCCTCAGATACTTTCTGGCAAACAGAAATTACTCTAATGAGAATTTAATAATTTTGCTATTTAAGGGGATGTATTTATTTCTTGAATTATAAAAGGAAATCGTAGACAAAGCCATCTGTAGAACCTGACCACAGAGTCCAACACTTCTAAATTATATCACCTACACCTAAACATCTAACCTTAATATATTTTCAGATGTCCGTCAACTATTACTGGTAAAAATGTACTACAGAAGTGTCAAGGAGGAAGCTGTGTCACCCAATCATGCAAATCCGACAGAGTAACAGGACTGTACGAAAAAGGATGTGAGTTCATACCTAATGAATTTCAGACTGAGAAGGCTTCCATAATGTATTCACAAAGTATTCGTTCTGTAAGTGCCTTGCTCCTTTTGTTTTTCTTTTTTTCTTGACACTTATGAATTTAGTGAGGTTTTTATCCCAGATGCTGCAAGAAAAGGTCAAATGTTAGGAAGTCATCAGTGAGCAGCTGATCTCTGTGGGACAAGCCAGGAGAACAAAATCAGGGATAAAGTCCTATCTTCCTCAGACCCCTTCCTTAGGTCCATTTTTTGCTCCTCCATCATCTCCCTCCCACTAGCTTTTAGTTTAAGGGCTTAGAACTACTTCAAATATCCTTAAAGGCAGACAAGCACAAGAATTAGTTAAACAAGAAATTTATCCAGGGGGAACAGGCACTTCTTTTTATTAGTAATAAGAACATGATCAGTAGCCTTTAATTTAACTTTCAGAGATCTCTTTTCGGCCTGCATATTTGCTTTTGGTTGTTAACTAAAATTTTCTATCTTTATGAGAGTGTTGGTGCCTTTAAGGAATTTGTACATAGTTTTAATAGCTTTAAGTAGTTTTAAAATACAGATCTTCCTCCAGCCCATTGTAAGTTGAAAATATCTCAAGTTGAAAATTCATTTACTATACCTCACCTACGGAACATCATAGCTTAGCCTAGCCTGCCTTACACGTGCTCAGAACACTTACATTAGTTTTTAGCTGGGCAAAATCATCTAACACAGAGTCTATTGTATAATAAAATGTTGAATATGTCATGTAATTTATTAAATACTGTATAGAAGTGGAAAACAGAATGGTTGTGAGTATAGTGGTTATTTACCCTCATGATCCTGTGGTTGACTAGAAGCTATGTTCGGCTCGTTGCCGATAGCCAGCATCACCAGAGAGTATCATACTGCATACCACTAGCCCAGGAAAAGATCAAAATTCAAAATTTGAGGTATGGTTTCTACTGAATGTGTATTGCTTTTGCACCACAATAAAGTAAAAAAATCATAAGTTGAACCATTGTAAGTTGGAGACTGCATTTCTCAATGATTTTTTAAATGACCAACTGGTTATAAAATAAACTTGACAAATTACCTTTATTAATGTCAAACATATATATCAGCAAATTTGCACAAACTAAGATAAATGCATCAGTTAAATTATTTTAGTGGGGAGCACCTCTTATCTTCCAGTCTCTTTCATAAAATTATGTTTTCCTTTCGGAGTAAGAGTGAAGTAACTTGCAAGAGTCTGTCTATAACAATATAACATAAGTTTAAAAAATATGATACATCATGGTTCACTAGGGCCATCCTTCAGTCTGGCTTTGCAGTCTATTTCCAGGATAATTCAGAAACTTCCAAGAGGGGGACCAGATTTATTTTTTAACATCTTTATTGGAGTATAACTGCTTTACAGTGGTGTGTTAGTTTCTGCTTTATAACAAAGTGAAAAGTGAGTCAACTATACATATACATATATCCCCATATCTCCGCCCTCTTACATCTCCCTCCCACCCTCCCTATCCCACCCCTCTAGGTGGTAACAAAGCATCAAGCTGATCTCGCTATGCTATGCGGCTGCTTCCCATAGCTATCTATTTAAGATTTGATAGTATATATATGTCCATGCCACTCTCCCACTTCGTCCCAACTGACCCTTCCCCCCCCGTGTCCTCAAGTCCATTCTCTACACCTGCATCTTTATTCCTGTCCTGCCCCTAGGTTCTTCAGAACATTTTTTTTTTATTCCATATATATGCGTTAGCATACAGTATTTGTTTTTCTCTTTCTGACTTACTTCACTCTGTATGATAGACTCTAGGTCCATCCACCTCACTACAAATAACTCAATTTCGGTTCTTTTTATGGCTGAGTAATATTCCATTGTATATATGTGCCACATGTTCTTTATCCATTCATCTGTCGATGGACACTTAGGTTGCTTCCATGTCCTAGCTATTGTAAATAGAGCTTCAGTGAACATTGTGGTACATGACTCTTTTTGAATTACAGTTTTCTCAGGGTATATGCCCAGTAGTGGGATTGCTGGGTCGTATGGTAGTTCATTTTTTAGATTTTTAAGGAATCTCCATACTGTTCTTCATAGTGGCTGTATCAATTTACATTCCCACCAACAGTGCAAGAGGTTCCCTTTTCTCCACACCCTCTCCAGCATTTATTATTTTTAGACTTTTTGATGATGGCCATTCTGACTGGTGTGACGTGATAACCTCACTGTAGTTTTGATTTGCATTTCTCTAATAATTAGTGATGTTGAGCATTCTTTCATGTGTTTGTTGGCAGTCTGTATATCTTCTTTGGAGAAATGTTTATTTAGGTCTTCTGCCCAGTTTTGGAATGGATTGTTTCGTTTTTTGATTTTGAGCTGCATGAGCTGCTTGTAAATTTTGGAGATTAATCCTTTGTCAGCTGCTTCATTTGCAAATATTTTCTCCCATTCTGAGGGTTGTCTATTCATCTTGTTTATGGTTTCCTTTGCTGTGCAAAAACTTTGAAGTTTCATTAGGTCCCATTTGTTTATTTTTGTTTTTATTTCCATTTCTCTAGGAGGTGGGTCAAAAAGGATCTTGCTGTGATTTATATCATAGAGTGTTCTGCCTATGTTTTCCTCTAAGAGTTTGATAGTGTCTGGCCTTACATTTAGGTCTTTAATTCATTTTGAGTTTATTTTTGTGTATGGTCTTAGGGAGTGTTCTAATTTCATTCTTTTACATGTACCTGTCCAGTTTTCCCAGCACCACTTATTGAAGAGGCTGTCTTTTCTCCATTGTATCTTCTTGCCTCCTTTGTCAAAAATAAGGGGACCATGTGTGTGTGGGTTTATATCTGGGCTTTCTATCCTGTTCCATTGAGCTATATTTCTGTTTTTGTGCCAGTACCATAGTATCATGATTACTGTAGCTTTGTAGTATAGTCTGAAGTCCCGGAGCCTGATTCCTCCAGGTCCATTTTTCCTTCTCAAGATTGCTTTGGCTATTCGGGGTCTTTTGTGTTTCCATACAAATTGTAAAATTTTTTGTTCTAATTCTGTGAAAAATGTCATTGGTAATTTGATAGGGATTGCACTGAATCTGTAGATTGCTTTGGTTAGTAGAGTCATTTTCACAATGTTGATTCTTCCAATCCAAGAACATGGTATATCTCTCCAGCTGTTTGTATCATTTTAATTTCTTTCCTCAGTGTCTTATAGTTTTCTGCATACAGGTCTTTTGTTTCCTTAGGAAGGTTTATTCCTAGGTATTTTATTCTTTTTGTTGCAATGGTAAATGGGAGTGTTTTGTTAATTTCTCTTTCAGATTTTTCATCATTAGTGTATAGAAATGCAAGAGATTTCTGTGCATTAGTTTTGTATCCTGCTACTTTACCAAATTCATTGATTAGCACTAGTAGTTTTCTGGTAGCATCTTTAGGATTCTCTATGTATAGTATCATGTCATCTGCAAACAGTGAGAGCTTTACTTCTTCTTTTCTGATTTGGATTCCTTTTATTTCTTTTTCTTCTCTCATTGCCGGGGCTAAAACTTCCAAAATTATGTTGAATAATAGTGGTGAGAGTGGACACCCTTGTCTTGTTCCTGATCTTTCCCGAGGAAATTGTTTCAGATTTTCACCATTGAGAACGATGTTGGCTGTGGGTTTATCATATATGGCCTTTATTATGTTGAGGTAAGTTCCCTCTATGCCTACTTTCTGGAGGGTTTTTTACCATAAATGGGTGTTGAATTTTGTCGAAAGCTTTTTCTGCATCTATTGAGATGAACACATGGTTTTTCTCCTTCAATTTGTTAATATGGTTTATCACACTGATTGATTTGCATATATTGAGGAATCCTTGCATTCCTGGGATAAACCCCACTTGATCATGGTGTATGATCCTTTTAATGTGCTGTTGGATTCTGTTTGCTAGTATTTTGTTGAGGATTTTTGCACCTATGTTCATCAGTGATATTGGCCTGTAGTTTTCTTCTTTTGTGACATCATTGTCTGGTTTTGGTATCAGGGTGATGGTGGCCTTGTAGAATGAGTTTGGGAGTGTTCCTCCCTCTGCTATATTTTAGAAGAGTTTGAGAAGGATAGGTGTTAGCTCTTCTCTAAATGTTTGATAGAATTTGCCTGTGAAGCCATCTGCTCCTGGGCTTTTGTTTGTTGGAAGATTTTTATCACAGTTTCAATTTCAGTGCTTGTGATTGGACTGTTTATATTTCTGTTTCTTCCTGGTTCAGTCTCAGAAGGTTGTGTTTTTCTAATAATTTGTCCATTTCTTACAGGTTGTCCATTTTATTGGCATATATTTGCTTGTAGTAATCTCTCATGATCCTTCATATTTCTGCAGTGTCAGTTGATACTTTTCCTTTTTCACTTCTAATTCTATTAATTTGAGTCTTCTGCCTTTTTTTCTTGATGAGTCTAGCTAATGGTTTATCAATTTTGTTTATCTTCTCAAAGAACCAGCTTATAGTTTTACTGATCTTTGCTATCGTTTACTTCATTTCTTTTTCATTTATTTCTGACATGATCTTTATGATTTCTTTCCTTCTGCTAACTTGGGGTTTCTTTTGTTCTTTCTCTAATTGCTTTAGGTGTAAGGTTAGGTTGTTTATTTGAGATGGTTCTTGTTTCTTGACGTAGGAGTGTACTGCTATAAACTTCCCTCTTAGAACTGCTTTTGCTGCATCCCACAGGTTTTGGGTTGTCGTGTTTTCATTATCCCTTGTTTGTAGGTATTTTTTGATTTCCTGTTTGATTTCCTCAGTGATCTCTTAGTTATTTAGTAGTGTATTGTTTAGCCTCCATGTGTTTGTATTTTTTACAGATTTTTTTCCTGCAATCGATATCTAGTCTTATAGCGTTGTGGTTGGAAAAGATACTTGATACAATTTTAATATTCTTAAATTTGTCAAGGCTTAATTTGTGACCCAAGGTATGATCTACCCTGGAGAATATTCCATAAGCACAAGAGAAGAAAGTGTATTCTGTTGTTTTTGGATGGTATATCCTATAAATATCAATTAGGTCCACCTTGTTTAATGTATCATTTAAAGATTGTGTTTCCTTATTTATTTTCATTTTGGATGATCTGTCCATTGGCGAAAGTGGGGTATTAAAGTCCCCTACTATGATTTTGTTACTGTCAATTTCCCTTTTATGGCTGTTAGCATTTGCCTTATGTATTGAGGTGTTCCTATGTTGGGTGCATAAATATTTACAATTGTTATATCTTCTCCTTGGATTGATCCCTTGATCATTATGTAGTGTCTTTCTTTGTCTCTTGTGATAGTCTTTATTTTAAGGTCTGTGTTGTCTGATGTGAGAATTGCTATTCCAGCTTTCTTTTGATTTCCATTTGCATGGAATATCTTTTTCCATCCTCTCAGTTTCAGTCTGTATGTGGACCTAGGTCTGAAGTGGGTCTCTTGTAGACAGCATATATGCAGGTCTTGTTTCTGTATCCATTCAGCCAGTCTATGTCTTTTGGTTGGACTATTTAATTCATTTACATTCAAGGTAATTATTGATATGTGTGTTCCTATTACCATTTTCTTAATTGTTTTTGTGGGTCTTTTTCTTCTCTTGTGTTTCCTGCCTAGAGAAGTTCCTTTAGCATTTGTTGTAATGCTCATTTGGTGGTGCTGAATTCTCTTACCTTTTGCTTGTCTGTAAAGATTAAATTTCTCCATCAAATCTGAATGAGATCCTTGCTGGATAGAGTAATCTTGGTTGTAGGATTTTCCATTTCATCACTTTAAATAGGTCCTGCCACTCCTTTCTGGCTTGAAGTTTCTGCTAAAGATCAGCTGTTAACCTTATGGGGATTCCCTTGTATGTTATTCATTGTTTTTCCCTTGCTACTTTTGATATGTTTTCTTTGTATTTAATTTTTTGTAGTTTGATTAATATGTGTCTTGGTGTGTTTCTCCTTGGATTTATCCTGTATGGATTTTCTGCATTTTCTGGACTTGATTGACTATTTCCTTTCCCATATTAGGGAAGTTTTCAACTATAATCTCTTCAAATATTTTCTCAGTCCCTTTCTTTTCCTCTTCTTCTTCTGGGACCCCTATAATTTGAATGTTGGTGTGTTTAATGTTGTGCCAGAGGTCTCTGAGACTGTCCTCAGTTCTTTTCATTCTTTTTTCTTTTTTCTGCTCTGTTCTTTCTTTATTCTATTTTATCCTCCAGGTCACTTATCTGTTCCTCTGTCTCAGTTATTCTGCTATTGATTCCTTCTAGAGAATTTTTAATTTCATTTATTGTGTTGTTCATCATTGTTTGTTTGCTGTTTAGTTCTTCTAGGTCCTTGTTAAATGTTTCTTGTATTTTCTCCATTCTGTTTCCAAGATTTTGGATCATCTTTACTATCATTACTCTGAATTCTTTTTCAGGTAGACTGCCTATTTCCTCTTCATTTGTTTGGTCTTGTGAATTTTTACCTTGCTCCTTCATCTGCTGTGTGTTTTTTGTCTTCTCATTTTGCTTAAGTTACTGTGTTTGGGTTCTCCTTTCTTCAGTCTGTAGGTTCGTAGTTCCTGGTGTTTTTGGTGTTTGCCCCCCAGTGGCTAAGGTTGGTTCAGTGGGCTGTATATGCTTCCTGGTGGAGGGGACTAGTGCCTGTGTTCTGGTGGATAAGGCTGGATCTTGTCTTGCTGGTGGGTCGGACCACATCCTGTGGTGTGTTTTGGGGTGTCTGTGACCTTATTATAATTTTAGGCAGCCTGTCTGCTAATGGGTGGGGGTGTGTTCCTGTCTTGCTAGTTGTTTGGCATAGGGTGTCCAGCACTGTAGTTTGCTGGTCGTTGAGTGGAGCTGGGTCTTAGCATTGAGATGGAGATCTCTGGGAGTGCTTTCGCAGTTTGATGTTACATGGAGCCAGGAGGTCTCTGGTGGACAAATGTTCTGAATTCGGCTCTGCCACCTCACAGACACGTGCCTGACACCCAGCCAGAGCACCAAGCCCCTGTGAGCCGCATGGCTCAGAAGAAAAGGGAGAAAAAAAGAAAGAAAAAAAAGAAAAAAAGAGAAATAAGTAAAATAAAGTTATTAAAATAAAAAATTATGAAAAATAAAGAAATTTAAAAATGTAAAAAAAGAATGAAAGAAGAGAGCCACCAAACCAAAAAACAAATCCATCAATGACAACAAGTGCTAAAAACTATACAAAAACAAACAAAAAATAGACAGAGAGAACCCTAGAACAAATGGTAAAAGCAAAGCTATACAGACAAAATCACAGAAAGAAGCATACACATACACACTCAGCAAAAGAGAAAAAGAAAATATCTATATATATTAAAAAAAAAAGGAAGAGAGCAACCAAATCAAACAAACCTACCAATGATAATAAACTATAAATACTAAACTAAGATAAACATAAAACCAGAAACAAATTAGATGCAGAAGCAAACCCCAAATCTACAGTTGCTCCCAAAGTCCACTGCCTCAATTTTGGAATGATTTGTTTTTTATTCAGTTATTCCAGAGATGCAGGGTACATCAAGTTGATTGTGGAGATTTAATCCGCTGCTCCTGAGGCTGCTGGGATAATTTTCCCTTTCTCTTCTTTGTTTGCAGAGCTCCTGGGGTTCAGCTTTGGTTTTGGCCCTGCCTCTGTGTGTAGGTCGCTGAGGACATCTGTTCTTCGCCCGGACAGGAGAGGGTTAAAGTAGTGGCTGATTAGGGGGCTCTGGCTCACTCAGGCGGGGGGGGGGGGGGTAGGGGGTAGGGGTACGGAATGCAGCGCAAGACTGCTGCAGCAGAGGCCAGCATGATGTTGCAACAGCCTGAGGCATGCCATGTGTTCTCCTGGGGAAGTTGTCCCTGGATCATAGGACCCTGGCAGTGGTAGGCTGCACAGCCTCCCGGAAGGGGAGGTGTGGATAGTGACCTGTGCTTGCACACAGGCTTCTTGATGTCTGTAGTAGCAGCCTTAGCATTTCATGTTTGTCTCTGGGGTCCGCGCTGATAGCCGTGGCTTGCGCCCGTCTCTGGAGCTCGTTTAGGTGGTGCTCTGAATCCCCTCTCCTTGCACACCCTGAAGCAATGGTCTCTTGCCTCTTAGGCAGGTCCAAAGTTTTTCCTGGATTCCCTCCTGGTTAGCTGAAGCTGGAGCCTCAGCTCCCAGCCCTCACCTGCCCCGGCGGGTGAGCAGACAAGCCTCTCGGGCTGGTGAGTGCTGGTCGGCACCGATCCTCTGTGCTTTGCCCTCCGCACCCCTGTTGCTGCGCTCTCCTCCGTAGCACTGAAGCTTCCCCCTCCGCCACCCGCAGTCTCTGCCCACTAGGGGCCTTCCTGGTGTGTGGAAAATTTTCCTCCTTCACAGCTCCCTCCCAGAGGTGTAGGTCCTGTCCCTATTCTGTTATCTCTGGGTTTTTTGTTTGTTTGTTTGTTTGCTTTGCCCTACCCAGGTACGTGAGGAGTTTCTTGCCTTTTGGGAAGTCTGTCTTCTGCCAGCGTTCAGTAGGTGTTCTGTAGGAGTTGTTCCACATGTAGATGTATTTCTGATGTATTTGTGGGGAGGAAGGTGATCTCCACGTCTTAATCCTCCGCCATCTTGAAGGTCTCTCTGAGATTGTTTTAAATTAACCACAGTTAAATTTGATGCACAGTCAGGTTTGGGAGCCTCTGCTCGGGGTTTACACAAAAGTTTTCCAGGTTCCCTTCCTAAAAAGTAGCTATAATGATAATACGGAAACACTACCAAAACAATCTGAAAAATGCAAATAAAGAGAAAAATAAGTGTTTTACAGCTAATGATTACTTTCTGAATTACTTGACTCCCAGATATTTAGGATTTTTAATTGAATGATAATACTGTAAAATCACTGAGTGGAGAAACTAGGTTATACCTTCTTTGTATACTGTGCCTCTTTTTTAAATCTCCCAAATGCTAGGGATATAAACTTAAAAAGGGGGAAGACACTATCATTTAGTTAGTATTATCCTTATTGCATACGTTCTCATATAATTCTTGCATAACAACTACTGCCATTTTCTAGATTTAAAAAACACTGACATACAGATTGGTAAAGGTTACTAAAAAAACAACAAACATATTGAGCTTTTTTTGTGTATCAGACATAGGGCTAAGTTTTGAGGAAGCAAATTTAATGAGACAGGGTTCTGTCACAGATGGATTTTCATCCCAATAAGTGCACTACAATGTTAAAGGAGCCTTATTGAAATTTCTTATAGGGTACTGTGAGGCCACAAGGTTGAGTGGAAATTCTTTAGGGGAAGGGTATGAAATGGGAGAACATTTTGAAAATAACCTTTTGGCTGAAACATGAAGGTAGAGTTCACAATGCAGAAGACAGAGGAAGAACTCCTTGACAAAGTGGGAATCATGAGCAAAGACACAGAGATATAAAACAGTCTGGCAAGTTTGAGCACTTATAGGCTACAGTGGGGGAAATTAGAGACTTGGAATGCGTGGCCAGAGCAAAGATCGTGAGTGAAGTGAAAATCCAAATCATGGAGATTGCTATTAGCTATGTGAAGTAGTCTGGATTGTAGTGTGTGAGCAATGATGAGCCACAGAAGGACCTTAAGTACAGGAATAAGAAGGAATATGTACCTGGCAGCTGTGGAGTGGACCAATTAAAGAGGGAGCAAGATGGAAAGGTCAGATAGTCTGAGGGAGGGACGATGAGGGCTTGAATGATGGAGATTCCATTGGTAAAGGAGAAAAGATGATGAACTGGAGAGAGAGAGAGAATTGTATTGATCTTCTTATTTCATAGAGGGAAGAAGGTAGGAAAACTCTCAGTTTCCTATTTAGGTGACTGAATAGATAGTGGTGACACCAAGTTAGGAAATACTTGGTGATGGGGAGGAGCAGAGTCAGAGGAAAGGTGATGAGTTCAATTACGAAAACCTGAAGTTTAAGGATCCTATGGGACATCCAAGTGGATTTTGGAGAGAGCTGGAATGTTGGGTGTTGAAAGTTAGAACGCAAGGTGTTTGTAAGTCAGTGGGAAGTAAGGAAGTGAGCAGGAAGTAAAAGGATGGAGAGAGAAAATGGTACCAGGAGAGAAATGTTGAGATGTAGGTGGCTTAAAGATAGTGGCAATTGCTTGAAATGGCAAATTTGAGAAGTAGGAGGGAAGCCAACAGCAGGTAAATAGATGATTGCTGAGGAGCACTAAAAGTCCACTGAGGTCAAAGACTTGTTTTGAGATAGAAACTCTGAATTATCTCTATGATTTTCCCCAGCAGTGCTCTGCAGTGATTGTGGGATTGAGCCAAGGTTATGGGGTTACAAGGCAGTCTGGGGAGGAGGGCACATAAATGTAAATCTGCATTTAAAATATTTTAATCAAATTATTAAATATTTTAACAAGTAGTTTACTGTTATCTATATCATTTTATTGACAATTTCAGGTGGTTGAATTCTGTACAGAAAAAAACCACAATAAAGAAGCCCCAAACGAGCAAAACAAAAAATGCAATCTCCGAAGCACATGGGAAGTGATCCAAGGTTCGGAGGACTTTAAGAAAACCACTCCTATGACAACACAGCCACCGAAGCCCACCTTCTCATTGTTGCAGATCAGACAAAGAATTGTGTGTTTAGTCCTTGATAAGTCTGGAAGCATGACGGTACGTTGATTGAGTCTTGGTCTTCTGGATGGTAGTCTCAAATTTGTATATGATATGATCTGGACCACAATTTGGAGCTGGCTGGGAATAAACACAACCCCAAGGGTCAGAACAGTTACAGGAATAACATTTCCATCAGAATTGCCCACCACCTCAACTTTATTCAACAAAAATTCAGCATCAAATGTCTCATTTGCCAAATTAAATTAGCCTTCAATTTGTGAGCAAAGATCTGATGAATTATATAGAATTAACATTTTTTATGTTTCACGGACTGTATGTATGTTTATAGAACTATTACTAGAGTATTGAACTAATGATTAAACTAAAGCCAAATCCGGCTTTATCTTTTAGGGCTATTTATACAAAATAATCCTATCCAAAGATACTACTAAATATAAAGGAGAAATGTTCCTCCATAGAAGGATATACCTTGAGTAAGCTTACTGTCATTTACTCTACATTGAGGCAGCCATTTCCAAATTCCCTCTAGCCTGTTCTGTTTTTAGTCTGCCCATCTAAACCCAACCTGACTGCTTTTCTTCTGTTTCTCCATTCAGACTGGTGACCGCCTTAAACGACTGAATCAAGCAGGCAAACTTTTCCTTCTGCAGACGGTTGAGCAAGGGTCCTGGGTTGGGATGGTGACATTTGACAGTGCTGCCTATGTAAAAAGTGAACTTGTACAGATAAACAGTGCCACTGAAAGAGACACACTTGCCAGAAGCTTACCCACAGTGGCATCAGGAGGAACGTCCATCTGCTCTGGGATTCAATCAGCATTTACTGTGAGACAAGTTGCCCTATCATAGTTTGCCAATGTTTACAATTTATGTCTCCTAAGAAATTCCCCTTTCCAGTGTTTCCATGCATGCCTAGTGTCTAGTTGAATTAGACAACCAATTGCAGAGCAATGGTTCAAATGATGCAACAACATAGGCCCCCAAAGCTATTGTTAACTAATTCATTCATGCTTTTGTGTTTTTCTGCATCTGTGCATTCATGCTTTTCTGCATGTATTTGAAAGATTCGTGGTGTTACTTCTACATGTCGGGCACTGTGATATGAATTAAGAATACCACGAGGGCCAAACATACCACACCTGTTGTCGTGGAGCTTATAATCTTAGTGGGGGGAGGTTCATTAACTACATAGTCACATAAATAAGTGTATAATCATACACTAATGACTGCTATGAAGAAAGGTACACAGGGATCTAAGAGGTTATCTTCTATGAAGAAAAAAGTGAACTCTGAGTTATGGTTAAATATTGAGGTAGATTAACATTCCAAACTTCTGGGTATATAGGACCTCCTTTTTGGGAAAAAAAAGAGGTTTATTTATTGAAATAGGAGGGCTTAGGAACTGTAACTCTAATTGTATTGGGGGTGTATCCAAAGATCCCATCTGATCATCCAATCATGTCATCCCTCTACTTAGACATCAATCTCTCCCCATTTTCAACAAAACTAAGTAAAATTTCTCTAAGTTCTTTTATAATATAGCCCCTACCTACCTTTCCAGGCTCAAGTACTCAGGAGTCTCTCCCAGGTATTCTATGTTTAAGCAAATTAGATCCCCTGCCCTTGCCAGTCAGCTTCCACACCTTTGCCGGGCCAGCTCCCCATCTAGAGTAATTTCTCCTCCCTCCTTTGTACCTCAAATCACACTCATTCTTCACACATCATCATAGACACTACTACTTCTTGACATCTTTCCTGATCGTTTCAACTGTATAGAGTTTCTCCTTCTGAATCCTATGAACATTTTTCTATTTTTCTTAAACATCTCTTACGACTTTTGACTCTTCTGTCTTATTTCCTGTCATGTTCTTTGCTCAAACAAAACTTCTTCAGAGATAGGAATTATCTTTTAACTTCCCAGGCTGCTGGCACAATATCTTTTCTATAGGAGGTTCTCAATAAAAAAAATTAAATTGAGTTATTTGATTACACCTGATGCTTAAATGCTCCAAATATAGAATAGAATATTCTATATTTATTTAGAGGCTATTTAGGTCCATGAAATAAAGAATAAGAGGCTGAAGGAAGGTGGCTGGTCTAAGGTCTCAGAATCTAGGCAGTGTCTTGGGAAACTCTGCCCTCTGTCTGCTTGGGGCATAACACATCAGTGGGGCTGTTCCCGATTTCCAAGCAGCAGCAGGAACATTTAGTTTTCAGCTCACACTGTTTCATGTTGACAGCGGACTCAACCATTCGCTTACGCAGTCTGTCCCTCTGGCCCTTTTATTCCACTCTGAAGGTCAGTTCCCTAAAAGTGGTTTTTATTGTGTACGCAGCCAGCTGCAAAACCCTTCTCCAGACGCCTGTGTGCACTTGGGTTCTCTTGCTTCTGCCACTCACCCATGCTTTGATTAAAGGAGCAAGTAAGGGAGGGAAACTGACATGTTGTACTAAACTCCTGCTATACAAAACCTGAGGGGAAATGACTAATGCCAGATGGCCTGGTGGTGAAGAGGGAACTTCTGGTTCTGTATTTTCCACTCCGATGCTGTGAGAGAGTATGTGAGGAACACAATTGGAAATTAGATGCTCCTCATGCCCAGCAGAGCACGGGTATGGGGTGGGAGGAGATTGTGTGTGGCTTCAGGGTGACGAGGTAAAGGGCCTTGGATCCTGCACTGTCTCAATTTCCCCACTAGTCCCTGGGGCAGGACCCTGGTCAGGTCTGTCAGTGGTATCAGTTGAGCTGTGGCCACTGGGCTTTGCTTGTTTTCTTAGCTTGATCACGGCCCATTGGTCTTCCCCAGCTGACTCACCACACTCTGGCTCTCACTGTTGGAGCAGATCCCTGAGCACCCCCATGTCCTGCATCCAGCCCTTGGGAGGCTGTACACCCCTCAGCCTCTATGGCAAGATAAACTGTCTTCTTGCCTGCCAACTCTCAAGTCAGCTGCCGTCCATTTCCCCTATGGACACATGGAGACTTCTGCATGTTTTCCATGACACATAGCAGTGATGGGGAATGGGACAAGGGAATCCAAATTGAGCTCTTTCTCTGGCCTCTCAGGCCCTGCAGCTTGGTCAGACTGAGGCTACAGCCACAGCTGACAGGCTCCTGGGCTCCAGAATTCTTCACACGGCAGCAATCACAGTTCTGCTCTCTTCCCTTGTGGGGCAGCCCCCTCTTAAAAGAAGTGGGGTGGAAGTCTCCTCTGATCTCATCTCCCCTTTCAACCTACTTAAGAGAGCCTTCCCTTCCTGAGAGTCTGGTCCAGAGAGAGGAGTTACTTAGGTTTGATTACTTGTTTCCTCTACTTCTGGGTCTCCCTTCCACTCTTTTTAAGGGAATAGTGAACTCTTGCCTTCCTCTTCATAAACATTATTATTTTATCTAATTTTCCTTCTATCATAATCTTATCCAACATTGGCATAAGGCATATGCTCTCTATACCATGTAAAAAGCTATAACCTGTGTCTCCCAGGAACAGTTGAGACATACATGTCATAGGACAACTAGGAACTGGGGATTAATAGGAACAAAATGTTTTGCTTTAATCAGAGGGGATATTAACATTTTTAATAACTCATGTGACCTGGGGACTGACCAATCAGAACCAAGGCCAGCCATAAACAGCTTATGGTAAGACTGGTGAATATCATACAAGCTAAAATCTGCCCCGAGTCTAATATTATTATAGTAATATATTAGTCCTCAGTATTATCCCCATTAAATGAGGGTAATTTCTGAAGGCATCTGGGAACCTCTGAAAGCCTGTCAAGGAGAGATCATGTGAAAGAAACTAGAAAAACCTTCTTTTCTGCTTAGTGCTGTCCATCCCTGGAACTGCCCTGCATCCCACCTTATTGAGTCTTCTCTGCAACAGGCTAACCAAGAGAAAAGACCATTGTCAAGTTCCATGGTCTTGTATCATTGCAAGACAGAGAGATATTTGACCATTCCTAGACACTTTTGTTTATCCCCTCTGGAATTTCTCTTCTCATTCCCTTTAACTGCAGTTTTCCCAAACACTTTGGCTACCCTGAGTATGACAACTCATGCCTGAATTATGTCCTTAGGTGATTAGGAAGAAATACCCAACAGATGGATCTGAAATTGTGTTACTGACCGATGGGGAGGACAGCACTATAAGCTCATGCTTTAATGAAGTGAAGCAAAGTGGAGTCATCATCCATACAGTCGCCCTAGGGCCGTCTGCAGCACGGGAACTAGAGGAGCTGTCTAAAATGACAGGTGAAGGATGACCTGCTAAGTCCTACTGTATTTTCTCTTCCACTGGACTGTGAGCTCCAGTGCTCTGGGGAGTAGGGGAAGGGTGGGATAGGGACAGATGGGGTTATCTTATCGACTAACTAGCTGCTCTTACCCCAAATGACTTTTAGAACTGACGCCACTCATTTATTTTAAAGCCTTGGTTCTAGGATTAGGGCAGTCTGGAGAACATGGGACCAGCACAGCACTCTAGGGAGAACTTGGGACTCTCTTCCCAGACACTTTATAAGGACTGGAAAGAATCTAATCAGTTAGCCAGGAACCACTCACTTCCAGTTGGCAGCTGGCCAAGAGACCAGGGGACACAGACGACAAGCCACTAACTATATAATACTATGATACAAGTGCTCTATTAGTAATAGAGGGTACAATGAGTACAAAGAAGGGAGCCTAGACTTTATCTGGGGAAGAAGGAGTGTACAGGAAGGTGACATCTGAATTGGGGCTTGAACAAGAAATAGCAGGGGAAGGGCAAAGGGCCTGCTGAACCAAACAGAAGGTCACTCTGAAAATATAGAATATAATGCAGTTTCTTTGTAAAACATTCATATATTGTGCTTCTACCTTCCATACACATACAGTTAAAATATATCCCATCTGAACCTGGCTTCTTCAGCAGAGTAGGTTTTAATATTTTTTTAAATTTTTTTAACTTAGAGCCAGCATTATGGATATCAATTATTATGCTGAGTTGCCATCTAAGCCAGATAAAGTGACAGGACTCTTTGCTCCTAATACTACCTGTCTTAGGCTGGGTTTCCTAGAAGCAGAGCCTGAGAAAAGGATTTAAGTGCATGTGATTTATAGAGGGAGAGGTCTCAGGAGAAAGGGAGAGTAGGGAGTAAGATCAGGCAGGGGAAGAAGCTAAGCACAGATGTGAAATTAGAGGCTAGCTGAAGCCTGGTGCCACAGGGGGCTCTGGATCTGGAATTGCATCACAGATTTGGTACAATATTGAAAGAGAAGGCTGACCTTTTGTACCACTGTGTCCATCAGTCAGTGGTTATAGACTGTCAGGGCAGAGCAGGGGTAAGGGGGCATGTTATGTCTTTAGCTAGGGTGGCCCCATTAGGTAAAGACATTTTCTTGAATAGGAGGCAGCTATATGCCATTAATCTAACACTTAGAGCAGCTGGGGAGAGATGCAGTAGCCTAGAAAAGGGGATCTGGGTGAAGTACCAGTAGGATGACCAAAATACTCTTAGATTTTGGATGTCATTAACAGTTTTAAAGTGCTTTCTCATCAACTATCTCAGTTACATCTATTCTAAATAGCTCAAGACTACATGGTCTGGTATATCATCTCCTGTTTACTATACATAATACTTTTCTATAACTGTCCCCTGTCAGTTGTTATTTCTTACTGTTGTAACATACACATCTTTTCTGATTTAGGAGAAAACTTGAAAGTCAAGCTTGCTAAGATTATGTCTAAAATAAGAATAAATCAATACACTTGCAGTAAGGCTTAATGACTCATATGAAAGTGCAT
This sequence comes from Orcinus orca, assembly GCF_937001465.1. Classification (NCBI taxonomy): domain Eukaryota; kingdom Metazoa; phylum Chordata; class Mammalia; order Artiodactyla; family Delphinidae; genus Orcinus; species Orcinus orca. The sequence continues at coordinate 136,767,621 of NC_064559.1, read as the reverse complement.
GACCTTTAAAACACCAGATTTATATTACTAGTTTTGGTCTGTCGGAGATTCTTGACTGCTTTGCAGAGAGCTGAAGTGGCCAAATGACTATGTTGCTGAAGCTATTATTTAATAGGATTAAAAAGTTAGTATCAGCTTCTGAGTTAATCTGGACACCTATTTAACATTAATCTATTAGTACTTTAATAACACAGTATATAATATGTATTTTGTTATCTTAACAATATCTAAAATGTTGCAAATACTTGCTTTCTAGAAAATAACTTCTGATAATGTGATTGCATTTTAGGAGGTTTACAGACATATGCTTCAGATCAGGTTCAGAACAATGGCCTCATGGATGCTTTTGGGGCCCTTTCATCAGGAAACGGAGCTGTCTCCCAGCGTTCCATCCAGGTCAGAGTTCTTCCTCCTTGGTTTTTCATGTTTATAAATAACCATAGCCAAGACGGGGAGTTTAATGGTTAAAAGTTTTAAGTTCTACATTCTTCTAGTAATGAATTAAAATTAAAATAGACGTTTCAGCCTGATATTAGACATTATTCCTAAAATACAACACTATTCATTTAAACAAGGCAATTAGTGTTTCTTGTTTGGAAACAATACTAAGTGACTTCCTCTTAGAAACCATCAACATAAAATATAGTGGGTCCAGGAATTCTTTTTTAACATCTGTTAACAAGCACCCATAGCAATATAATTGGCTCAGAATTTTCTTCAGAGTAGATCATCTCAGTATAAATTTTCTGGGACAAATGTGCAGGGATTACTTGGTCTATTTTTCCATTACCTCAAATCCCTGATATTTGCCAAGATTTTCATATAATGAATGGAAAGTGATTTGTACTGTGAAAAGCCCATGTTGTCAGTCCAGACACCTGGATCCTGTTCATGGGTCTGCCATTAACTGTGACCATGGGCAAAGAACTTTACTTCTCTGAGCTTCAGCTTCTCAGCCAGAGATGAACCAGAAAACTTCTACGGGCCCTTCTGCTTCTAAAATTTCAAGAAAACCAAATTTTCTTTCAAAAGTCTTGGGACAATAAAAAAAGGACAAATATATTTTTAAATGCTCTTCTCTAATAGTTGTAAAAGTTATTCACATGAATCTTTAAACTAGAGAGAGTGAACAATCAGCACCACACTTGTGTGAGTTGTAACTTTTATTGTGAATAAAATTAAAGGAATAATGTAGTGTCAAAGCCAAACAATGACCTAATATATAGCACAGGGAACTCTACTCAGTACTCTTTAATGGCCTATATGGGAAGAGAATCTAAAAAAGAGTGGATATATGTATATGTATAACTGATTCACTTTGCTGTACACCTGAAACTAACACAACATTGTAAATCAACTATACTCCAATAAAAAAAATTTAAAAAGCCAAATAATGACAGATTTCAAAATAATAGCCTTTCTAGTCTATCGATGTAGCATTTATTCAGTCAAAGAATACAGCAATTATACTCATTTGGGTTATCCTAGTTCAGATTTAGAATATTAAACCCAAGAGCCCGGTTTGGATGTGGGAGGAATGTGTCTTAGAAAAATAATTAAAGTGATGAAAGGGCAAGTTTACAGCCAGGCAGTTTCTGCCCATTATTTTTATATTTAAGAAACCAAAAAGGGAGAAAGATAGAGACATGAGTAGGACTCATTTACCCACCTGCCATAAGAATCATATCTAAGGGCCCCTAGCTTTCTTCATATCCCAGATCATAATCTACATACAAAACTAGAAAGTCTGGCTCCATTACCAGGCCACCCTATCTTCTAATGGATATCAATTTAAGGACCATAAATAATTATCTAGGAGATAATCCTCAAAAATCACATTTCTACAAAGTCTGGTTAGCCCTACCCCACCTCAACCCCTGCTCCACAGCTCCTTCATTCTACTTCAGACAACGAATCAGCCTTGGCCATTGATTTATTTCATTTATCTTCACAAGGACTGCAGTAATAATTGGCTCACAAATTAGTTAATTGCAATTCAAACAATCCATATGTGGGGAAAATAAGTCCTAGTTAGTCTCCTTAAGGGTTTATAGTCTAGTAGTGAGATGAGCTGTGTACACCAGTAGGTATAAAGCAAAACACAATGTGAGGAGATCAAAGGATTGATAGAAATAAGAGTCTATGGGAGATCAAGGGAGGGAGAGATTATTCTCCACAGTAAGTGAGATGGACATCAGAGAAAGCTTCATGGAGAAAGTGACTTTTGAATTGAATTTTGAAGGGTAGGTAAGGCTTAGACAAATGGACATGAATGTACAGACTTCCAGGAAAAGCAGAGAGTATGATAGTCAGAGAGTCAGGGATTCATGAGGATCATACGGGGAAGTGGTCTGGTTTGGGTGTAGGAATCAACATTATGGAAGCTAAGGCTGGAAAAGTAATTTAGAATTGGATCATAATAGGTCCTAAATATCAAACCAAGGACTCAGGCATCACTGAAGGCTTTTTAATGGGATAACTGAGAGTTGGAGACAGAATGGAAGAGACTATGTGATGGGAGCTGTATTCTCCAGAAAGTAAAGAGCTGTTTTTCTTAACAGCTTGAGAGCAAGGGATTAACCCTCCAGAACAGTCAGTGGTTGAATGGCACGGTGATTGTGGACAGTACTGTGGGGAAAGACACTTTGTTTCTCATCACCTGGACAACTGACATTCCCCAAATCCTTCTCTGGGATCCCAGTGGAAAGAAGCAAGATGGCTTTTTAGTGGACACATACATCAAAATGGCCTACCTCCAAATCCCAGGCATTGCCAAGGTATGGACTCATCATTTTTCCTTCTCACAATTTGATAAGATAATATAAAATTTTTACAGAATAATTGTAGCTTTTTAAATGAGGGTGGTTTCTTAAAAAAGAGCCAGTATTGAATGAAAGAGAAAACAAGGAAAAATCTCCATCCGGTGGAAATCACTCAGTATGACAGCAAGTCAAGAAAAAGGAAGTTGGTGATATTTTCTCCAGGTGCTAAAAGGAGGAACCTTCAAATTACACAGCAGCTAGAGCTTTGGCATCATGAAAACTATTTCCTCTACCTCAGGAATCTGTCGATTTGATCCTGCTCTTGAGAAACCAAGGCTATAATAAAGACACAACTTTCAGACCTCATTTTTCCCAACTAGGATTTTCTTGGCAATAGAACCATGTACTTAGTCCAAATATACCAAAGTTTCCCTTGGCTGAGAGAGTATCAAAAATCTTCTTAGATATACTTGTAATGTACTTGTATTAGATGGGCTCTTCCTATAGGTGGCATTGAAGTCAGGTCTGTGTCACTTAAAGCTATTAAGTGGAAATGTCTCCATTTTTTTTGGCTAGGTCGGCATTTGGAAATACAGCCTACAAGCAAGCTCACAAACCCTGACTTTGACTGTCACCTCCCGTGCATCAAGTGGTACCTTGCCTCCAGTTACAGTGACCTCTAAAATGAACAAAGACACAGGCAAATTCCCTAGCCCTATGGTAGTTTATGCAAAGATTCACCAAGGAAGCTTGCCAATTCTCAGGGCCAAGGTCACAGCCCTGATAGAATCAGTGGATGGAAAAACAGTTACTTTGGAATTATTGGACAACGGAGCAGGTAACCACCCAAGAACTTGAAGAACATATCTTTCTTTTCCAAGAAGCAACCAGGGAACAGCAGGAGGGCATGTTGTGGTGAGGACAGTTAGAAGCAGGAAGTCCAGCACTGTGATTCTGGCTGGGGGAGATTTCTGCCACCCCACAATTCCTATATTTCAAATTGTTGGAAAACATGAGGAAGGGACTACCTTTAGCTTTTGTAAAGCCCCGAAGTCTCAGACTCTAGGGAGTTGTCAGTGGGTATTCCACACCCCCCAAAAGGTGAAGAAGGAAAATTAATAGATATTTTGTGTTAGGAGTTTGTGTGAAGATTAGACAGATGGATAGATAGGTAGATAGATAGATCTTCATTTTTTAATCTTCACCACACACTTTGGAGATATTATCCCTACATTACAGATGAAGAAACAGGCTTTCACATTTAAAAAGCAGCAGAGTTGGATTAAAGTATAGTTATATGTGACCCCCATATCTATGTAGATTCTATATTATCCTGCACCCAAAGGGAAAATTCTACCTATTATTTTTATATTTAAGAAGTCAAACAGGGAGAGAAAAAGAAAATTCTACATTTATTTTTAGAAGGAACTTGACTACTGTGAAACAAGTAACCTTATTAAAACAAATTCTGTAAATGAATTTCCCACCTAAATCTACCCTAGTGAAAAGCCATAAATTAAAAAAAAAATCATATAACTTTTTTTCTCACCAGTAACATATCGTAATTGAATTCAGTTCAACAGATACGTACTGAGTAGTTACCTTGTGCTATGTTGGTTGTAACAGAGGCACATGATTGATCTCTGAGTTCAAAAAAAAGACAACAATTCAGGAAGACAAGATGTACACGTATGAAATTACACACACACACACACACACACACACACACGGAAAAGAAGTATACCTCATTCTTAACATAGTCAAATCCTAAACTCTCTTGGAGATAACACTGGATTATCTTTGCTTTAAAAAAATTTAATCCACGTATGAGTTGGAAATATACAAATGCCCAGTTACCTTTAGGATATTCATTAATTCCTTCATTTCCCTGTCAAGGTGCCGATGCTACTAAGGATGATGGTGTCTATTCAAGGTATTTTACAGCTTACGATACAAATGGTAGATACAGTGTAAAAGTGTGGGCTCTGGGAGGTGTCGATACAGCCACTCAGAAGGGGATACCCCAGCAAACTAGAGCCATGTACATACCTGGCTGGATCGAGAATGGTAAGTCATCTATAATAACATCCTTGGCTTGAGTAAAAGGCTTGGAATCAAATGAAAACCACTAAACCTGTGGAGAGAATGGTACAAACTTAAATCAGGGTTTCTCAACCTTGGTAACTATTGACATTTTGGCCACATAATTCTTTGTTGTGAAGGGCAGTCCTGTGCATTGTAGGATGTTTAGCAGCATTTCTGGCCTCTATTCACTAGATACCAGAAGCGGCCCCCACAGTCATGACAATTAAAAATGTCTCCAGACATCATTCACTGTCCTCTAGGTAATAACATAGCCCCCAGTTGAAAACCACTAGACTGAACGTAGATTTTGACCACCCTGGTCATCTCTTGTGCTTCATTTGCCTCACTTGTAAAATAGGTAATAATGGTAACTACCTCATGGGATGGTTGTGAGGAATAAACAAGAAAATACATCTAATAAGCTATTGCTGGTAAATAAGAAGTGTTCAATAAATGTTTGTTATTATTTTAAATAAATCTTAACACATTTCATAATAAAGCTCTTTCTACTGATATAGGCATTTCCACAGAATCAAAAAATAACAATTTGGGGCTTGTTATCTGCATCAGTATCACCAAAAGCCCACTGTCTCCTTTTCCTCCTCTCTTCTGCTCAGACTAGGGAGAATAGTAGACGAACCTAATAACAGATAGCATACTGAGCCCACATGTAAGCAAGTGGAAAAATTATGCTCCAAGGAACAGACAGTGTCACACCAATCTTAGTTACGAACACTTGTCCTGGACTAGAGCTGGAATCAGGTCCAAGACTGAGTCCTGATAGATTCCAGGACTTGTTTTCCATCAATCTGCATTCTGTCCTGGACAGGTCTTGTCCTAGTGCTGGTGTGTAGTAAGAAAAGCTCTTCTAAGAAGCTTCACACTGTCCTCTTTACTTGAGTGTGTGATCAGTAAAGGGAGGATTCTGAGACATGTGGTGTGTCCTCATGCAAAAGTGATAATAGGAAAAAATGCTTTAAAAGACACCGTTGCTTCCAAAGCTCTTTTACATATTTCAGCTTATTTTATTCTCCTTTGCTCTTTTTGTTGAGTTAGGGAGAGAAGTCAGGAGAAGACGGGTATAGTTGCTATATCTAGCATCATGCTCAGTGTTACACTTACATTAATATAGCTCATTCTCCTAATTATCCCATTTTACAGATGGAGAAACAGAGGCTAGAGAGGTTATTGGTCCACATTACTAAAAGTGATAGCACCCGACTTGGCACTGGGAAGCTATGCTCTTCCCCGTATACCTTGATGAGCCTTGATACCAAGAAAGACATTCTCTACTGGTGAATTGAATTAATCTTAAACCTGCTAAAGTATTCATTTCATCTTTGCCCAAGACCAGGTTAATGGGGATAAAGATCAATTTGTCTTTACAGACAAAAGATTATAAGGGCTAAAGAAGAAGAGTTTATGAGAAAGTAAAACCAGAGTAATGCCATGTTAAGGTATTCCAGAATATTTTTATTGAAAAGAGAGTCTGAGAATCCCACTGATTGAGCAGGCCAGGGTATTTTTAGAATTACAGGATGATTTTTATACAACCTTTCAACAAGAATGTGAAGCAAATTGGGATTGCTACATGAATTAGATTTCCATGCATTCATTGAGAAAATCAAGTCTTTCAAAAGCACACAATTTTAGAACCCCTAACATAAAACATTTTGTGAGAAACTACAATCGAATAAGAAAGACAAAACACAAACATGGAGAAAAAAGAGAAAAATGCACAGAATTATTAATCAAGGCAATTCTTGAAGGCCCAGATAATTGATTAAGAAATAAATAGGAAAGACAATGAAACCCCTAGTGTTACCCAGGTGGAAGAGATTGCTTGAGGAAGTCTGAGAACGTTTAGAGCAGAGGTAGTATTTAAACTGACCTTGTGTCAGGTTAAGAGTAGGATAGCAAAAAGTTGGGAAAAGAAACAATTCCAGGACAAGTATATTTACAAAAAATAAATTATGAAAGCTATTCCACTAAATATCCAGGAAATAAATATATGTGAGATAAAGAACTGTGATTCTCTCTTTGCTTTTTTTCCATCTGATGCAACCTGATTTGGGAGCTTTACAACAAATGGTTCGAGTAAGTTTTGTGTGTGGGAGGAAAGAAGGAAAGGGTAGAAAGAGGGTAATACAATAAAAAACAGAGGGAAGTATAGCCATTTCATGGTGTTGTTTACCTTGCACTGAGGAATTTTTTAATGCAGGTCAGGTAAAATGGAATCCACCAAGACCTGAAATTAATAAGGATGATCTTCAAGGCAAGCAAGTGTGTTTCAGCAGAACGTCCTCGGGAGGTTCATTTGTGGCCTCCGATGTTCCAAAGGCTCCCATACCTGATCTCTTTCCGCCTTGTAAAATCACTGACCTGAAGGCAAAAATCCAAGGGGACAGTCTCATTAATCTGACTTGGACGGCTCCTGGGGATGATTATGATCACGGAAGAGGTAAGCAGAGTGTGGTGTGGGCCCTGTAAAAGAGTTTAGCAGCCAAGCAGAGAGGCAGAGGGCGTGAGGCAGGCAGGCATGTGGTGATGCATGTGGAGGGATCTTGAACATCCTCTGAAATGAAAGCTTAAGTTTTTTAAACATGAGAAGTTTAGAATCTGAAAAACTGGCCAAAAGGGGTGTAAGATGTTTCAACCAGGAACAGGCAATCCTCAGTTTTTTTCTGAAATCTTGCCAAGCCGTTTGCTTGGCAATCTTGCCAATCTTGCTTGCTGCTTTAATAAACCTCATTTTTAGTAATGACCCCTGGAGAGAATGGGGAAAAGATCATAGATATCTATGGAGCAGAGCTGTCCTTTGGAAGAAATCTCAGATTCTACCAGAGTTTTCCTCTCAAAGTATGGTCTGTGGACTGCAGCATGGGCATCAGATGAATGCTTGTTAGAAATGTGGACCCTTAGGCCCCACCCCAGACCTACTGAAACAGAATCTGCATTTTAAGATCCCTGGATGATGTGTATGTACGGTCAAGTTTGAGAAGCACAAATAATAAAATAATAAGTGGTAATTAACCTCCTCTCTCAGTCAGGTGCTATGGCCAGAAATACTGACCTAGTCTTTATTTAAGTCAAGCCTGATCCAGTTTTACATTTATCACTCTGTCGGGATATAAAAATAAGAATGTAAAAGAAGATACTAATGCTTATAAATATGGACCATCAATTACATTTATTTATTGGTATTTTATGGGATGGTGATATTGTTTCTAACAGATTTTTAAAAAATTTTAAAGACTTGAGAATTACAAGTCACATCCTTTTTCTCTCTTTCTTTCTTTTTTAAGCTCACAAGTACATCATTGGAATAAGCACAAATATTCTTGATCTCAGAGACAAGTTCAATGATTCACTTCAAGTGAACACCACTCACCTCAGCCCAAAGGAGGCCAACTCAGAGGAAGTCTTTGTGTTTAAACCAGAAAACATCACTTTTACAAATGGCACAGATCTCTTCATTGCTGTACAGGCTGTTGATAAGGTCAACTTGAAGTCAGAAATCTCTAACATTGCACAAGTATCTTTGTTTATTCCCCCAGAGACTCCTCCAGAGACACCTAGTCCTTCTCTTCCTTGTCCTGATATTAATACCAACAGCACCATTCCTGGCATTCACATTTTAAAAATTATGTGGAAGTGGCTAGGGGAATTACAGCTATCAGTAGCCTTGGGCTGAGTTTTCCCCAAAATAAACAAATCATCCATCTTTTTTTTGATTATAAAAATTTATAAAATGTATTTTAGACTTCCTGTATGAGGCAATTTAATGAAATAAAATGCTAAACAACCAGATACATGTGTATAAAAACTACTTAGTCAAATCCAAAAGTTTAATTATTGCTCATTTATTAATGATTTTGAGTAGTAGAAAGTAGGGGTGCTTGCATCAATAAATGGAAGTATGTTTTAGTTTGATTTAAGGAGCTTTGCCAGTTATAAAAGAACATGTAATTCTATGTGAAAGATTCCAGAAAGGCCCAACCAGGTCAAACTATTTAAATATAAAAGGCATGGCTTGTTATAGAGGAGATTTGGACCAACATCACCAGAATTATGTTTTCTTTTCACTAGATTTGGGCAAAGTTGATGCATTTAAGAAAGAGATTGCATTGTAGAAAGAAATAACAGCATGGTAAGGGCTCCATAGGCATAGAAATGTATGTAATATGCATGCAATTACAAGAGTTGATGATCCCTAAAGCCACAGTGGTGGGACATGAAGTAGGAAAGTAGGTTCAGGCCAGGTGTGAAGGAAAGTGATTGAGAAATAAACATTTATTTTGTACTTTGTGCCAAGTGCTCTACTAATGCCTTATACGCATTACTTTATGTAATGCAATTCGGTTCATTCAGTAAATGTTCATTAGATGACTACTATATTCCAGGCTTATGCTAGACCCTGAGTACAAAAAGATGAGCAAGATTTGGCCTTTTTCTTATAGGCGTAAAGAACATTTGAGGATAAATCAGTGCTATGCTTGAGAAGTATCAGGAGGAGGGAGGTTTTGAAGACTACATGAAGGACTAAATAAAGGTGGAAGAGGCTATGGTCATGACAGATGAAAGGGGAAGGAGAAGAAAAAGGAAAAAGGACAAATAGACTTAGCAGTATGGCAGTTCCCATCAAGGACTAATCACACATTCCAGTGCCTCCATGGCCAAGTACTCTTGTGAAAGTTGTTTCAAGTTCTCAGTTCATTAGCACAATTAGTTTAAAGTGCGGGTGACTCTCTGATTGAATACAAAATATCTAGAAGACTGTTTCTACATAGACTCCAAATTTATTTCTTTATTTACAGATTTTCCTTAAAGGAAGATTCAAAGATTTCAAAATAGGATCTGAGGCATCTTAGAGATACATACAATAAACATGTTTAAAAACTAAGAAAATAAAGAAATGAAGTAAATATATAATAAAAACTAGAGGAAGCTTCAGCATATCCAAGGCCAAATATAATGTCCTGCTCAATTGCTATCGGCAGGTCACACATCAAAGATTTACAGAGTCTTGGGCTTCCCTGGTGGCGCAGTGGTTGAGAGTCTGCCTGCCGATGCAGGGGACACGGGTTCGTGCCCTGGTCCGGGAAGACCCCACATGCCGCGGAGCGCCTGGGCCCGTGAGCCATGGCCGCTGAGCCTGCATGTCCGGAGCCTGTGCTCCACAACAGGAGAGGCCACAACAGTGAGAGGCCCGTGTACCGAAAAAAAAAAAAGATTTACAGAGTCTAAAGTGAAAAACAAACCATAGGGTCAGGAGGAGCATGGCTTTTTCTAGTTGAGACCCATGTGAAGTTTCATCTACAGATCCTCAATAAATTAGGGTACTGTGGTGTTAAGGACAGTAGCCTCAGGAACACCCATATAATAATCACAACAAGTTTAATATAGCACTGATCACATCTTTCACTGTAATCACACTTCACTGTGGTGTTACAATACACTCTGGCATTGTTCAGGAAAGACTATTATACAGGGGCCCAAACAATACAAAACTAGCAAATAGATCTTGAGTTTGCTCCAAAGACAAAATTTGAAATGAATGGATTGTATGTCCTTTAGTCTAAGAAAGACTAGTTTTTCTTATGTATGTTTGTTATAATAGAACAGCAGAGAGTTCTGAGGCAAGGAAGACAGTGACGTCCTAAAATTCAGTATTGTTTATTGAGGACACAACCAGGTGCTTTGTCAACCAAATGGACAGAGGATCAGCTTGTAGTCTTTCTCTTAAAGTTACAAAATGAAACTAGGACATATGCTTGACTAGAGGGCCATGCACCTGCCCCATGTGGACAAATGAGTCTGAGGCCCCCAATTCAGCCCCACAGAATATGATTGCCATCAGTTTAGCCTGGAAAATTTCTAAGAAGTCACTCGTTGAGACTGTAATTTCCCATTTGGGTGAATTTAATGGGATGCACCTTGGGATACAGTGGGGAACTGCACAGGAATGTATGATGATACTTCAAGGAAAAGAGGTAAATGTCAGCATGTAGGTAAGACAAAATAGAGAACAGTGAGGAAAACATTCTTATGTGTTCTGGATTATAAAGCAGCTTGTTGCAAAATGGATCTGGATTGTCATACGTGATAAAAATAAACCAAAATCTTGCTTTATGCCATCATTACCCTACAATGACCTTAGTTTTTTTTTTTTTTTTTAGTTTCTGATCAGTGAATTAAGTAGGTGGGTAAATGTGATGAATATATTCTAGGCATTGTTCTCTTAGGATTTTCAAATAAAGGCCTGTGTCCTTCCTAGACTTTCTCCTCTGGAACCACAGCTTTATCCTGCTTCCTCTGTGAATGTCTTCTCTGCCTCCTTTACTTAACTGAGCCTGAACTCTTATTGGAGGACTCCCTTTTCTCTACAAGAGGATGCTCCTTCTCCCAATACCCAAGTACCAGGGGTTGATTGAGAGAAGTATTCTCCAAGCTCCCCTTTGCAACTTCCAAACTAGGCCATTACTCCTATTGTATCATTTTTTAAGCCTCCATCCTTCGTCATTGATCTATGCCATCCTTCATCCTTTGTCTTCACTGTTGAGTTACAACACTCTTTCCCCCTTACCTCCTAAAATCACTCTGCCTGGTATCAGAGTCTATATGAATGAGTCAATCAATATATTAGCTTCAAAATTCCTTGATCTTCACCCTATCTCCATTACATGTTAGCAAACTACTGGACTAGATCATAAATAAAAAATGGGAGAATATTGGCAATTCCATATGGTTTGACCTAATACTTCCAAGGACACAATCTAGACATAGTAATGACCTAGAACAGCTCTACCTATGAAATCTTAAAATCTCATATCTTACTCTAGTCACACATCCTCTGAGTTGTTTACTTACTACCCCATGGAACTGGCTTTATAATTTTATGATGACCTCTCATCATTTGATTGCCTCTTTTTACCTAGTCCATAATCTCCTTCTCTATTCAGCCCCTAAATGTCTTGGTGTGTCACTTCAAGTCCTCCCTTGACAACCCCCCCCTTCAACTCCCTCATTGAATTATCTTCTCATCACACCTTCTCTGAAAATCCCTAGCTTTGCATTAAGCATATTGTCTGTGTGCTTGAGACTGTCATTTATCCATTCAACATATATTTTAAAGTACCTACGTTGTATCCTAAGCACTCCGTTAGATGACAAGTATAAAATGGGTAAGCAAGCCAGGTACGGTTTTTGCTCTCAAGAATTTTATAGCTGGTCAGCATGTAAACAAGCAAGTAGACAATTAACATACACAGTATGTAGGCACTATTTTAGGGGAAGCATCTATTTTAAGAATCCATGGTTTTGTAGCTAATTCACATGTAGTGTCTGCCAGAGGAAGTGATGCTTCCACTTTCATGATGTCTGGCAATAAGTACAAAATAAAGAGGGAAAACCAAGCAAAAGAAAAGAAACAAAATGACCTTAATCAAATCTCTGTTTCTCCAAATACTACTACATATTACATGTTGGGCAAAATCTACTGCCAGATGCACTCTGGGGTGATTCTAGGGATCTAATTCTTTTCATTCACTCATTGATAGCCTGTTGATATCAATACCAGCAAAAGAATGAGACAGAGAGAGAGAGAGAGAGAGAGAATATAAGCACTATGTTTTTAAAAATTATGCCTAAAAAAAACTACCTGACATATGACCTCAATGGATTCCACCTGCCCCGAAACAATTCTACATTTTAGACTTTTGAAGAAATGCCAAAATATTTCCAAATAACATGCTTTCCAAAGCGTGTTTGTTAGAATGATTCATTAAAACAAAGAAAGAGAAGATTAATCAACAAAACAGTGTTCAAGGAGGCTTATAATAAAATGTCACAGAAACAAAGATGACAATCCAGGTAAGAACTAAATAATGAGGACAGGAAATTCATTGAATTAGAAAGCCTAAGCAATGCATAGTTATAGTAATTGAGAAAAATCTATTTTACCTGGTTCCCGGCATCCAGTGCAAAAAGGGAAATGTTAGGTGGTTCTTCTTAGCCTATTTTAACTATCACAGAGATAAATATTTTCCTAAATTTCAAAGTAATTCCAAATTCATTAGGAAAAAAGACAAAAAGCATATGAGGAGCTGCAGAATGGACAGCACAATTCAAACTGCAGAGGGCATAACAAGCTCATGCATGATTCAGGTAGGCACTGGGCCTCAGCTAATCCTACTCACAGGGCATGGCTGTGGGACCTGAGGCAGCACTTTAAAGATCTAGGCAATCAGTCTATTTCGAGCAAGGCATTAGTATCTAGGGGTTGGAAAGCAGAATACTAACACTACCACTATCACCCCACCTACTGGGTGGTGAAGAAGAGTTGTAAGGGCAGGCACAGGTGAGTAGGGCCTTTCCAAGGAGAGAATGGTGCTACATTATTAACATCATTATTTGCTATATTATCTGATAATGATAATAGCCACCATTTACTGGGTTTTTACTAAATGTCAGGCACTAAGTGCTTTACATATTTACATCCAGAGGCCCCCCCCCAATATTTGAGAAGACTAAGGCAAAGGTATAAATGGAGATCAACATACCAAGTCTCTAAATATGCAAATATAAATCAGGCTAACAATCTATTAAATGTGTTTATCTCCTATCTTGACAAATACACTTTCATTATGACTTGAAAGGCCAGATTCAAATTTAAAATTCTTAGACCCCTCTCAATGTCATGCTGGAACATGGCAGCTCAGGAACAGATGGGCCATGGAGCACCCTTTTTTCTTCCTACCCTCCCCGACTCCAGTCCTCACCTTGAGGGACCTCACGTACATGGGTATGGCCCTCTCAACCCATACAGCACATCAACAGCTGTCCTTTGTTCTTCTCTCAAGCCTGAAAATGCACACACCTTTGATGCAATCTGCCCTGGGGAAAACTGACCCTGGCACCCAAGTTAGTTCTGGCCCATGCAGACCATGGAAGAAAGATCGGTTATTTATCAGGGAATTTCAGATTTCAGGCATGTGTAGTGTGTTCTAGAAGGGGAGGGGGAAGGGGGTTACTCACTGGATGGGCACAATCTCTTGGCCCTGTGGACTCCTTACTCCATAGAAAGGATGAGCTACATAATTTGGAGGACCAAGTGCAAAATGAAAATGCAGGACCCCTTGTTTAAGTAGCAGTCAAACTTTATTATTAAAGCTACTAAAATATAAAGTTTTTCCTTTCTTCCATAACCTTTCTTGGCTTGTCATGGTAATTTTATTCGTTATTTAAAGCTGTTCTAAATTCTAAAAATTACAATTGTAAAGTATTTGTGTGACTTTTACCATTCATCTTTATATTGTGCAATGCTGGTTCTAGATGCACATATAAGAGCATTTAACATGTATGTGGAATACACAATTTGTACACAATTTTATAACTCATACATACATATGTATTTCATTCTTGCCAAAATAGTGAAAACATTGCACAAAATTAACTCAAGTGTTTTTATTTCACATCTTGCTTGCCAGCTCTCTACCTTTGGCTCACTGGTGAGTAAGGAAGGACTAAAAGGAAAAGGAACTATGGGTTGCTCTATTTTCCCCTTTCATTCTATGTCATCATTTATCAATATAAGTAGTTGGTTAACAAAGGGAAATAACATGAATAAGAAAGGATATGATACAGTTTCTTGGTTGTTTGTGTTTCTTGGAATGTCATTGCCTTCTTTCTGCATTCAAAGTTCTGGATTAAACTGAAAGCACAGCCTCTTCAGGCTGTCAGGGCACCACCTACTTAGTCAGGGCACCACCTACTTAGTCATAGACATAACGTGTTTACCTTATACTCACTTTGAGTCTTGCTGAAATCCAACGCTTTGTGAGCTCACTTGAATTTTTGCTCATGGATATCATGAATGCTATATACAAATGGAGTGGCAAGAAATGGTGGACACACATATTGCATGTATCTCTTTTGCTTAAATGCATGATCCACTGTTCCATCAGACGCTATTTACAAAACTTAAGTTCAAAGACAAAAATTAAGAATTTTAAGGCAACTACAGCAGAGCATTAAATCAAGCATAGAACTTTTCTGAGTGCAGGGCCATATATGACTACACAGGTCTCAAGCCCATGAAGCTAGCCCTAGGAAAGGCAGAGCCAGCAGAGGGCAAGAGCAGGGCCCTCTAAAGGGAAAGGATGTCATATGGAAAGGCAGTACAGATGGGCAACTAAGCCTCAGAGTTAAGTAATTTGCCTGCAATCTTAGCTGGTAAGTGACTTAAGTAGTAATTAAACCAGAGTTAGTCAAAACCTGGAGATCAATCTGGAGAACAGAAGCCCAGCTACATGAACTGGGCCAGTAGTGTACAAGCCTCAGATTTTAGGTATTCTTTTTCCCATAGCCAAGAAGCATTTCCAAGTTGATTCTTTGGCAGGCTGGCTCTAGAAACATAGCTGCAATTATACTAGTGCTATTCAAAAAACAGCCTGATTAAGAGAGAAGTTACAAGCAACTTTTCGTTGCAGTAATAATTAGAATACATATAATAATAATAACAATAATATTTATTATTAACTAATACTAATAATAAGAATAGCTAACATTTACTTAACTCTTACTAAGTGTCCGATACTGCTCTGAGAATTTCTGCTATATTATTTTTATTTCACAGAACCCCTTTGAGGTTGGTAATATTATTTACATTTGACAAATGAGAAAGCTGAGGCAAAGAGGGGCCAACAAATTTAGTAAGGTCACACAGCTGGTTAGTGATAGAGTCAGAATTTTGAACTCAGGAAGGTTTTTGTTGTTGTTGTTTCTTTTCTGTGTTTTTTTTGTCCACAAAATAGGGAAAATCTAAAGTTTATTCATATTCACATTTACCACATTAATACTGTGTGACCTTTTATATTGAAGTATAGTTAATTTACAATGTCGTGTTAGTTTGAGGGTGTACAGCAAAGTGATTCAGAAATATATATAACTGAATACATATATATTTATATATATATAAAAAATATGTATCTATTCTTTTTCAGATTCTTTTCCACTATAGGTTATTACAAGATATTGAATATAGCTCCCTGTGCTATATAGTTGGTCCTTGTTGTTTATTTTTTATATATTAGTGTGTATATGTTAATCTGAAACTCCTAATTTATCTTCCCCCCATCCCCACTATCCCCTTAGGTAACCATAAATCTGTTTTCTATGTCTGTTAGTCTATTTCTGTTTTGTAAATAAGTTCATTTATATCACTTTTTTTAGATTTCACATATAAGTGATATCATAAGATATTTGTCTTTCTCTGTCTGACTTACTTCACTTAATGTGATAATCTCTAGGTCCATCCAAATGGCATTATTTTATTCTTTTTTATGGCTGAGTAATATTCCATTGCATATATATACACAACTTCTTTATCCATTCATTTCTCTATGGAGATTCAGGTGGCTTCCAAGTCTTGGCTATTGTAAATAGTGCTGCTATGAACATTGGGGGTGCATATATCTTTTTGAATTATGTTTCCTCCAGATATATGCCTAGGAGTGGGATTGCATGATCATATGGTAACACTATTTTCAGTTTTTTAAGGAACCTCCATACTGTTATGCAATGGTAAATGGGATTGTTTCCTTAATTTCTCTTTTTGATCTTTCATTGTTAGTGTACACAAATGCAACAGATTTCTGTATATTAATTTTGTATCCAGAAACTTTACCAAATTCATTGATGAGACTTAGTAGTTTTCTGGTAATGTCTTTAGGATTTTCTACATATAGCATCATGTCATCTGCAAACAGTGACAGTTTTACTTTTCTTTTCCAATTTGGATTCCTTTTATTTCTTTTTCTTCTCTGATTGCTGTGGTTACAACTTCCAAAACTATGTTGAATAAAAGTGGCAGGGGTGGGCATCCTTGTCTTTTTCCTGGTCTTAGAGGAAATGCTTTCAACTTTTCACCATTGAGTATGATGTTAGCTGTGGTGAACCCAGAAAGTTTTGCTCCTTTGAACCATCTATCTCTCTCTATATATAGATCCATCACTATATTAGTGAGGTCTACTTGAAGGCAGGTGGAAGTAAGCCAAGTGATCCAGACAAGGCAATCAATAAATATTTTTAGAATAATAGTACAGGGGACTTTAATAGCATTTTCATTTATCAGACATAACTAAAATCTCACATTAACCAGTTTTTCTTACATTTTATTTTTCAGAAAAGAATTTTTAAAGGTTCCCATTTTAGACCTAATTGTTTTCATCATGTAGCCAAGGTTCCATATGAGGAAATATTTTACATTTAATTCAATGTCCTATATACCTTCCTTATCTACACATACAGTAAGGCCAGGAACCAGGAAATAAGGGGAAAACCCTGCTGACTCACAAAACTGTTAGAAGGGACGGTTGTCAACATGGTTATTAACTTTGGAATTGAGTGTCAATCAAATTTGCTACCAAAGTACAGAGTTTATTGCCTAGCTTGCTTGTTTGTTTTGTTTTTTGTTTTAATGCTGGTTAGTATGTGGATCAAATTTGCTAGTATAGCATGACCCAGTTGTCTAGTTAGTTTTGTTGCTCTGTTTTACTACTGGATAGAATTGGATCTATGTGGAAACAGGTATCAAATATGCATACCTGGTAGTGAATCAGTGGTCCTGAATGATAAACAGTGACAAAGGTAACCAAGAGTAACAAACAGAAGATCATAAGCACTAGGGTTCACTCAATTTCCTCATCTGAGAATGAGGGTAGAGAAGTGCTGTGAGCAACCCCGTCGACTGGCAACAACAATGACAGCAATAACAATAAAATCCTTGTTACTAAATAAAATATATATATATATAGTGTTTATATGTATATTATTTGTAAAGTGTAATGAGGTATATACTCTCATATACCATTTCATGAACTCTCATATACCATTTCATAAATGGGCAGTGACATTCTAGAAAGCAATTGGCAATGTCAAGAGCCAAAAAAATTTTCTCTCCTTAACACATCAGTTTACAAACAGTATCTATCATAAGGAAATAAATAAAATTGCCAACCAAGTTATTCACAGCAGCATCCTCTGAAAGATACCCAAATGGGAAATAATAGCAATGTCTAACAATAATAGTAAATTATGTTGTATTCATGTGATGAAACTTTACTCAATCATTTGGGCTTCTGAAATATTTCTTGATATAAGAAAATGCTTTAAAAATACATATCCTCTCACTAGTTATGGAACATTGGCCAAGTTACTCTCTGTACTACCGCTACTTTACCTGTAGTATAAAATGAAGGCATCATAGGATTGATACGAAGCTTAACTGAATGAATATAAGAAGAGTGGTTAGAGAGGAAGGCGGAAGATGGCGGAAGAGTAAGACGCGGAGATCACCTTCCTCCCCACAGATACACCAGAAATACATCTACACGTGGAACAACTCCTACAGAACACCTACTGAAGGCTGGCAGAAGACCTCAGACCTCCCAAAAGGCAAGAAACTCCCCACGTACCTGGGTAGGGCAAAAGAAAAAACAGAGACAAAAGAATAGGGACGGCACCTGCACCAGTGGGAGGGAGCTGTGAAGGAGGAAAAGTTTCCACACTCTAGGAAGCCCCTTCGCGGGCGGAGACTGCGGGAGGCGGAGGGGGGAGCTTCGAAGCTGCGGAGGAGTGCACAGCAACGGGTGCGGAGGGCAAAGCGGGGAGATTCCCGCACAGAGGATCGGTGCCGACCGGCACTCACCAGCCCGAGAGGCTTGTCTGCTCACCCGCCGGGGCGGGCGGGGCTGCGAGCTGAGGCTCTGAGGCCCGGGTTTAGGTTTCGGACGGAATGCAGGGAGAGGACTGGGGTTGGCGGCTTGAACATAGCCTGAAGGGGTTAGTGCACCACAGCTAGCCGGGAGGGAGTCCGGGGAAAAGCCTGCACCTGCAGAAGAGGCAGGAGACTTTTCCTTCCCTCTTTGTTTCCTGGGGCGTGAGGAGAGGGGTTTAAGAACGCTGCTTAAAGGAACTCCAGAGACGGGCGCGAGCCGCGGCTAAAAGCGCGAACCCCAGAGACGGGCGCGAGCCGCGGCTGAAAGCGCGGACCCCAGAGACGGGCGCGAGCCGCGGCTGAAAGCGCGGAATCCAGAGACGGGCGCGAGCCGCGGCTGAAAGTGCGGAATCCAGAGACGGGCGCAAGCCGCGGCTAAAAGCGCGGACCCCAGAGGCGGGCGGGAGACGTTAAGGCTGCTGCTGCCGCCACCGAGGGGCCTGTGTGCGAGCACAGGTCACTCTCCACACCCCTCTTCCGCGGAGCCTGTGCAGCCCGCCACTGCCGGGTTCCCGGGATCCAGGGACAACTTCCCCGGGAGAGCGCACAGCGCGCCTCAGGCTGGTGCAAAGTCACGCCGGCCTTTGCCACCGCAGGCCCGCCCCGCACTCTGTGCCCCTCCGTCCCCGCCGGCCTGAGTGCGCCAGAGCCCCCAATCAGCGGCTCTTTTAACCCCATCCTGTCTGAGCAAAAAACAGACGCCCTCCAGCGATCTACACGCAGTGGCAGGGCCAAATCCAAAGCTTAGCCCTGGGAGCTGTGAGAACAAAGAAGAGAAAGGGAAATCTCTCCCAGCAGCCTCAGAAGCAGCGGATTAAAGCTCCACAATCAACTTGATGTACCCTGCATCTGTGGAATACCTGAATAGACAACCAATCATCCCAAATTAAGGAAGTGGACTTTAGGAGCAAGATCTATGATTCTTTCCCCTTTCCTCTTTTTGTGAATGTGTATGTGTATGCTTCTGTGTGAGATCTTGTCTGTATAGTCTTGCTTCCACCATTTGTCCTAGGGTTCTATCCGTCCATGTTTTTTTTTTTTATTTTTTTTCTTAATAATTAATTTTAATAACCTTATTATACTTTACCTTCGTTCTTTCTTTCTTTCTTTCCATCCTTCCTTCCCTCCTTTAGACAACGAATTATCCCAAATTGAGGAGGTGGTCTCTGACAGCAAGATTTAGGATTTTTCCCCATTTACCTCTTTTAGTGAGGGTGTACGTGTATGCTTCTGTGTAAGATTTTGTCTGTATAGCTTTGCTTCCAACATTTGTCCTAAGGTTCTTTCCGTCCCTTTTTTTTTTTTTTTCTAAATAAGAAGTTTTTAATTCAATAACTTTATTATACTTTATTTTATTTTTACTGTATCTTCTTTCTTTCTGTCTTTTTTCCTTCTTTCCCTCCTTCCTTCCTTCCTCCCTCCCTCCCTCCTTTCTTTCCTTCTTGCCTTCTTTCCTTCTTTGCTTCTTTCTTTCTTTCTTCCTTCCTTCCTACCCTCCTTTCCTTCTTTCTTTCCTCATACTTCTACTAATTCCCTCTACTTTTTCTCCCTTTTATCCTGAGCCTGTGGATGAAAAGCTTTTGGTGCTCCAGCCAGGAGGCAGGGCTCTGCCTCTGAGGTAGGACAGCCAACTTCAGGACACTGATCAACAAGAGACCTCCCAGCTCCACATAATATCAAACGGCGAAAATCTCCCAGAGACCTCCATCTTAACACCAGCACCCAGCTTCACTCAACGACCAGCAAGCCATAGTGCTGGAAAACCTATGCCAAACAACTAGCAAAACAGGAACACAACCCCACCCATTAGCAGAGAGGCTGCCTAAAATCATAATAAGGCCACAGACACCCCCAAACACACCACCAGACGTGAACCTGCCCACTAGAGAGACAAGATCCAGCCTCATCCACCACAACACAGGCACTAGCCCCCTCCACCAGGAAGCCTACACAACCCACTGAACCAACCTTAGCCACTGGAGACAGACATCAAAAACAGGAGGAACTACAAACCTGCAGCCTGCAAAAAGGAGACCCCAAACACAGTAAGATAAGCAAAATGAGAAGACAGAAAAACACACAGCAGATAAAGGAGCAAGATAAAAATGCACCAGACCTAACAAATGAAGAGGAAATAGGCAGTCTACCTGAAAGAGAATTCAGAATAATGATAGTAAGGTTGATCTGAAATCTTGGAGATAGAATGGACAATAGATTGGACAAAATGCAAGAATCAGTTAACAAGGACCTAGAAGAACTAAAGATGAAACAAGCAACGATGAACAACACAATAAATGAAATTAAAAGTACTCTAGATGGGATCAATAGCAGAATAACTGAGGCAGAAGAACGGATAAGTGACCTGGAAGATAAAATAGTGGAAATAACTACTGCAGAGCAGAATAAAGAAAAAAGAATGAAAAGAACTGAGGACAGTCTCAGAGACCTCTGGGACAACATTAAACGCACCAACATTCGAATTATAGGGGTTCCAGAAGAAGAAGAGAAAAAGAAAGGGACTGAGAAAATATTTGAAGAGATTATAGTTGAAAACTTCCCTAATATGGGAAAGGAAATAGTTAATCAAGTCCAGGAAGCACAGAGAGTCCCATACAAGATAAATACAAGGAGAAATACGCCAAGACACATATTAATCAAACTGTCAAAAATTAAATACAAAGAAAGCATATTAAAAGCAGCAAGGGAAAAACAACAAATAACACATAAGGGAATCCCCATAAGGTTAACAGCTGATCTCTCAGCAGAAACCCTACAAGCCAGAAGGGAGTGGCAGGACATACTGAAAGTGATGAAGGAGAAAAACATGCAGCCAAGACTACTCTACCCAGCAAGGATCTCATTCAGATTTGATGGAGAAATTAAAACCTTTACAGACAAGCAAAAGCTGAGAGAGTTCAGAGTTCACCAAACCAGCTTTACAACAAATGCTAAAGGATCTTCTCTAGGCAAGAAACATAAGAGAAGGAAAAGACCTATAATAACGAACCCAAAACAATTTAGAAAATGGGAATAGGAACATACATATCGATAATTACCTTAAATGTAAATGGACTAAATGCTCCCACCAAAAGACACAGATTAGCTGAATGGATACAAAAACAAGACCCTTATATATGCTGTCTACAAGAGACCCACTTCAGACCTAGAGACACATACAGACTGAAAGTAAGGGGATGGAAAAAGATATTCCATGCAAATGGAAATCAAAAGAAAGCTGGAGTAGCAATTCTCATATCAGACAAAATAGACTTTAAAATACGGACTATTAAAAGAGACAAAGAAGGACACTACATAATGATCAAGGGATCGATCCAAGAAGAAGATATAACAATTGTAAATATTTATGCACCCAACATAGGAGCACCTCAATACATAAGGCAAATACTAACAGCCATAAAAGGGGAAATCGACAGTAACACATTCATAGTAGGGGACTTAAACACCCCACTTTCACCCATGGACAGATCATCCAAAATGAAAATAAATAAGGAAACACAAGCTTTAAATGATACATTAAACAAGATGGACTTAATTGATATTTATAGGACACTCCATCCAAAAACAACAGAATACACATTTTTCTCAAGTGCTCATGGAACATTCTCCAGGATAGATCGTATCTTAGGTCACAAATCAAGCCTTGGTAAATTTAAGAAAATTGAAATTGTATCAAGTATCTTTTCTGACCACAACGCCATGAGACTAGATATCAATTACAGGAAAAGATCTGTAAACAATACAAACACATGGAGGCTAAACAATACACTACTTAATAATGAAGAGATCACTGAAGAAATCAAAGAGGAAATCAAAAAATACCTAGAAACAAATGACAATGGAGACACAACGACCCAAAACCTGTGGGATGCAGCAAAAGCAGTTCTAAGGGGGAAGTTTATAGCAATACAAGCCCACCTTAAGAAGCAGGAAACATCTCGAATAAACAACCTAACCTTGCACCTCAAGCAATTAGAGAAAGAAGAACAAAAAAACCCCAAAGCTAGCAGAAGGAAAGAAATCATAAAAATCAGATCAGAAATAAATGAAAAAGAAATGAAGGAAACAATAGCAAAGATCAATAAAACTAAAAGCTGGTTCTTTGAGAAGATAAACAAAATAGATAAACCACTAGCCAGACTCATCAAGAAAAAAAGGGAGAAGACTCAAATCAATAGAATTAGAAATGAAAAAGGAGAGGTAACAACTGACACTGCAGAGATAAAAGAGATCATGAGAGATTACTACAAGCAACTCTATGCCAATAAAATGGACAATCTGGAAGAAATGGACAAATTCTTAGAAATGCACAACCTGCCAAGACTGAATCAGGAAGAAATAGAAAATATGAACAGACCAATCACAAGCACTGAAATTGAAACTGTGATTAAAAATCTTCCAACAAAGAAAAGCCCAGGACCAGATGGCTTCACAGGCGAATTCTATCAAACATTTAGAGAAGAGCTAACACCTATCCTTCTCAAACTCTTCCAAAATATAGCAGAGGGAGGACCACTCCCTAACTCCTTCTACGAGGCCACCATCACCTTGATACCAAAACCAGACAAGGATGTCACAAAGAAAGAAAACTACAGGCCAATATCACTGATGAACATAGATGCAAAAATCCTCAACAAAATACTAGCAAACAGAATCCAACAGCACATTAAAAGGATCATACACCATGATCAAGTGGGGTTTATTCCAGGAATGCAAGGATTCTTCAATATACGCAAATCTATCAATGTGATAAACCATATTAACAAACTGAAGGAGAAAAACCATATGATCATCTCAATAGATGCAGAGAAAGCTTTTGACAAAATTCAACACCCATTTATGATAAAAACCCTGCAGAAAGTAGGCATAGAGGGAACTTTCCTCAACATAATAAAGGCCATATATGACAAACCCACAGCCAACATCGTCCTCAATGGTGAAAAACTGAAAGCATTTCCACTAAGATCAGGAACAAGACAAGGTTGCCCACTCTCACCACTCTTATTCAACATCGTTTTGGAAGTTTTAGCCGAAGCAATCAGAGAAGAAAAGGAAATAAAAGGAATCCAAATCAGAAAAGAAGTAAAGCTCTCACTGTTTGCAGATGACATGATCCTATACATAGAGAACCCTAAAGATGCTACCAGAAAACTACTAGAGCTAATCAATGAATTTGGTAAAGTGGCAGGATACAAAATTAATGCACAGAAATCTCTGGCATTCCTATATACTAATGATGAAAAATCCGAAAGTGAAATCAAGAAAACACTCCCATTTACCATTGCAACAAAAAGAATAAAATATCTAGGAATAAACCTACCTAAGGAGACAAAAGACCTGTATGCAGAAAATTATAAGACACTGATGAAAGAAATTAAAGATGATATAAATAGATGGAGAGATATACCATGTTCTTGGATTGGAAGAATCAACATTGTGAAAATGACTCTACTACCCAAAGCAATCTATAGATTCAATGCAATCCCTATCAAACTACCACTGGCATTTTTCACAGAACTAGAACAAAAAATTTCACAATTTGTATGGAAACACAAAAGACCCCGAATAGCCAAAGCAATCTTGAGAACGAAAGAAGGAACTGGAGGAATCAGGCTCCCTGACTTCAGACTATACTACAAAGCTACAGTCATCAAGACGGTATGGTACTGGCACAAAAACAGAAAGATAGATCAATGGAACAGGATAGAAAGCCCAGAGATAAACCCATGCACATATGGACACCTTATCTTTGATAAAGGTGGCAGTAATGTACAATGGAGAAAGGACAGCCTCTTCAATAAGTGGTGCTGGGAAAACTGGACAGGTACATGTAAAAGTATGAGATTAGATCACTCCCTAACACCATACACAAAAATAAGCTCAAAATGGATTAAAGACCTAAATGTAAGGCCAGAAACTATCAAACTCTTAGAGGAAAACATAGGCAGAACACTCTATGACATAAATCACAGCAAGATCCTTTCTGACCCACCTCCTAGAGTGATGGAAATAAAAACAAAAATAAACAAATGGGACCTAATGAAACTTCAAAGCTTTTGCACAGCAAAGGAAACCATAAACAAGACCAAAACACAACCCTCAGAATGGGAGAAAATATTTGCAAATGAAGCAACCGACAAAGGATTAATCTCCAAAATTTACAAGCAGCTCATGCAGCTCAATAACAAGAAAACAAACAACCCAATCCAAAAATGGGCAGAAGACCTAAATAGACATTTCTCCAAAGAAGATATACAGACTGCCAACAAACACATGAAAGAATGCTCAACATCATTAATCATTAGAGAAATGCAAATCAAAACTACAATGAGATATCATCTCACACCAGTCAGAATGGCCATCATCAAAAAATCTAGAAACAATAAATGCTGGAGAGGGTGTGGAGAAAAGGGAACACTCTTGCACTGCTGGTGGGAATGTGAATTGGTTCAGCCACTATGGAGAACAGTATGGAGGTTCCTTAAAAAACTACAAATAGAACTACCATATGACCCAGCAATCCCACTACTGGGCATATACCCTGAGAAAACCAAAGTTCAAAAAGAGTCATGTACCAAAATGTTCATTGCAGCTCTATTTACAATAGCCCGGAGATGGAAACAACCTAAGTGCCCGTCATCGGATGAATGGATAAAGAAGATGTGGCACATATATACAATGGAATATTACTCAGCCATAAAAAGAAACGAAATTGAGCTATTTGTAATGAGGTGGATAGACCTAGAGTCTGTTATACAGAGTGAAGTAAGTCAGAAAGAAAAAGACAAATACCGTATGCTAACACATATATATGGAATTTAAGAAAAAAATGTCATGAAGAACCTAGGGGTAAAGCAGGAATAAAGACGCAGACCTCTTAGAGAACGGACTTGAGGTTATGGGGAGGGGGAAGGGTGAGCTGTGACAGGGCGAGAGAGAGTCATGGGCATATACACACTAACAAACGCAGTAAGGTAGATAGCTAGTGGGAAGCAGCCGCATGGCACAGGGATATTGGCTCGGTGCTTTGTGACATCCTGGAGGGGTGGGATGGGGAGGGTGGGAGGGAGGGAGACGCAACAGGGAAGACATATGGGAACATATGTTTATGTATGACTGATTCACTTTGTTATAAAGCAGAAACTAACACACCATTGTAAAGCAATTATACCCCAATAAAGATGTTAAAAAAAAAAAAAAAAAAAAGAAGAGTTGTTAGAAGAGGGCCTGGAACAGAAGAATCACTAAGTCAATATTAGTTATCTCATCATCTCCATCTTCATTCTCATTCCAAAACAGTTTTATTTTAATTTATATATATATATATTTTAAATTTTTATTTATTTATTTTTGGCTGTGTTGTGTCTTCATTGTGGTGCGCAGGCTTCTCATTGTGGTGGCTTCTTCTGTTGCGGAGCATGGGCTCTAGGCACGCAGGCTTCAGTAGTTGTGGCTCATGGGCTCTAGAGCACAGGCTCAGTAATTGTGGCACACAGGCTTAGTTGCTCCGCGGCATGTGGGATCTTCCCAGACTGGAGCTGGAACCCATGTCCCCTGCATTGGCAGGCGGATTCTTAACCACTGCAACACCAGAGAAGCCCCCAAAACAGTTTTGTGGTAGAATGCTTATAATACCTACAATTTTTAAATGTTTACAAAATTGAAAAATTGAATACACAGCATGGTTATACACACACACACACACACACACACACATATATACATATAGTAATAGGTAATTAAAGTTTCCTTCTTTAAACCTTTAATATTTTCCAATTTCTTTTTATAATAAACACTTATTTATAATCAGAAAAAATATTTTTACATATTATAAAAAAATCTACATAATACAAATGCCAAAACATGTTGAGAAACAAAAAAAGAAAGGTGATGCCAGAAACTCAAAATGGCAACAAAGGGACTTTCCTGGTGGTTCAGTGGTTAAGACTTCGCACTTCCACTGCAGGGGATGTGGGTTCAATCCCTGGTCGGGGAACTAAGATCCCGCATGGCACAGAGGGTAGCCAAAAGAAAAAAAAATGGCAACAAAGAATGGGCCCTGGGAAGGCAGAAAAGAGCCAGAAATGAGAAAAATGGAGAATATACATTTCTGCAGCATATGGACAACATCTCAGCAGTGCCTTCAGGGGCCAATACACACACCTAGAGATTAGCAAATTTCCAAGTACCTTGTATTGGTCTCCAGAGAAGAGCTCAAAGTTGATTTAAAGAATGATGATCCCAAGTGTACAATTAAACTAATTCTAATATGAAATAGAAGATGTCACAGAGAAGCAAGCCCATAAAACACTCAGGGAGGACAAGAAGCATATGAGCTTTCTTCTTTCCCTTTCCCTATAACTGATTACTGTATTAATTTATCTGGAATGGATTTCTAAAAAAAATTTAAATCTGGCACTTCCCTTCTGTAAAAATATTTGTGTGCCTTAATAAAAATTTGTCCCTTTGGATAAAGATTGGAGTATATGATGCTGGTGCCCACTGGCGGGCATTCATAAAGACTCTTGCCACCTGCATTCACTCATGCCTCATTACATTACCCAAGTTATCCTCAATACATTCTATTTAATATATTCTCTTTTAGAAAGATAGGCATGAAGAGTTAAAATTAAGTTTTCAAACTGAGTTAGGCTTCAGTTATCTGGAAAGTTCCATGACAGTATTAATTCCTGATTGATGCCAGACAATCAAGGCTACCATATACCCATACAAATAATAACAAGGAATATCAGATTGGCTGAGACTGGTTCTCCCAAAACAGCCTATATAGCAGCCTAATGCATCTGCCAAACAGGGTGTTTTCACCTTGGGACCATCTCAGACTTTAGGAAATCATCCCCCAGATATTTTCAGAATCTGATCTAGGTATACAAAGTTGCCAGCAAAACTGATTCTGTATTGGTTCCTGGGTAATCTGCAGTAGAGCTGGTTCTGAGTTCTTTTAGGGCTACCTCACCTTTGCAGTGCTATGTGAGATATGCCCAATATCCTTCAAACAAACAAACAAATAAATATTTAACTAACGTATGTGAGTTGGTTTTCTGTCACATGCAACCAAAGAGTGCTGTTTAAAATATTCATACAATATAGTTAATACTTCAGAAAATAATTCTCTTTTTTGAGCTGAAAAAAAAAGAAACATTCATTGTAACCTTTATACAAGAACCTAATTCCTAAATTTTTGTTTCTTACCTATTGGTCTGAGTCTAACACTGTCTAGCTCTTGGAACATAATATTTGTTGACTCGGATTCATTTATTCATTGAGCACAACTTGTAGTGTATGACAGGCATCTTGCTGGAGTCTGGAACTACATGGTCCCTGCTCTTCCAGGGGTTTACAATTTAGTCAGGGAGACAAAGTAATTTAATGTGATGTGATATGGTATCATGTAATTATGGGACCATAAAGAATAAAAGTAAAACATTTCTGTATATTCAAAGCCAGAAGAGGAGAGGGCATGAAACTGAGGATTAGGAAGGTAATGAGGAAGTAGCTAAGCCTCAGAGGAAGGTTTTGAAGAAAATGCCAAAGATCTTGGACTTTAGTCAGCAGGCAATGGGAAAATGATAGTAAAAAAGCTGCAGCAGGACAAGATCATGTTTTATTGAGAAAAATTAGTGCAGAATATATTGGGAGGAATTAGGGTAAAGACAAGGGGTTCTGTTAGGACAGAGATTGCAATCTCTGAGCTACTGAGCTACCACGGAAAGTTATAATGAGGTAAAATAAAATCATTCAGGATCAACTGATTTTGTCTTTTTCATTAGCTGTTACAAATATCCTACCTTTCTTACATTTTCTTTTACACATAGATAATTTTGGAATGGTTATAACATTATCATTTTAAGTGTATCTCTATGAATCGCATATTATTACATCTTTTCAAAATCTAAGTTGAGAGTCCCTGTCTTACCAAAAATGAGTTTAATGAATTCACATAGGTTTATTTGTTAGAAATTATTTCTACCATCTTCCTTCATATTTTCTATTTTACATATTGTTCTTGTTTCTTCTCTTCCCCTTCTTTACTAACTTCCATTAGATAAACTGAATTTTACTCTGCTGGTTTGAAAATCATACATTATGATTTTAGTCTTCTGGTGGTTATCTCAACTAATTAAGACCCATTTTTATATTTATTATTTATGTATTTATTTCCTACAGTAATATGAAAGCAATATTTATAGTCCCCTCTCCCCTTCACTTCCAACAGAAATGCCTTAGCAGGCTCTTGTGTCTCTCTGGACTCCAATACCAACCTCCCTCATGTTGGTATTTCCTAGCATTTAAATTATGAATTGATAGATTTTTGTTGTTGTTGCTCATTGCTTGCTTAGAAAAGAAATTTTACTAAATTATTTACTCACGTTTAGTTCTTACTGACTTTATTTATTTTGCTTTTTGCTGGAGAATTTCCTTCAAGAGTATTTTTACAGTGTGTATCAGGTGATCTGAGACCTAGTAGTCCTGACATTATTCTTTTCACCTTATATTTAAGCGATAATTTTAAATACTAGGTTTAATTTTTTTCTCTTAATACTTTGAAAATAGTTTTACATTGTTTCTTGTACCTATGGCTGCTGTTGAAAAGTCTGGGCTACATGTGAAGTTGGTCATCAGCAGATAGCATAAACACATGGAGATCAGCCTTCAGAAAAGTAATTATCAGTGTTCTCTGAGGCTTGAGAAAAGCAACAGTCCAGATAAAGATATATTTATAGGTATAAAGAGTGTTTGAGGGTGTTCACATCTAGTAGCCTCTACTTTCTTTGTGAAGTAGAAATCAAGGGTGTTTGCTGATAGATAAAGAGTTAGGTGAGTTAATAGACGACCAGTATTATTGGTATCCTTTAGATTAGGTCAAAGAACAAAAACATCTTCCTAGAGCAAATAATAGGTTCTTAAACATGCAGTTGAAACATTATATGCCTTTTCAAAACTCTTTTTTTAAATTGGAGTATAGTTGCTTTACAATGCTGTGTCAGTTTCTGCTGTACAGCAAAGTGAATCAACCATACATATAACCCCTCTTTTTTTGGATTTCCTTCCCATTTAGGTCACCACAGAGCACCAAGTAGAGTTCCTTGTGCTATACAGCAAGTTCTCATTAGTTATCTATTTTATACATAATAGCGTATATATATCAATCCCAATCTCCCAATTCATGCCAACCCCCTCTTTTCCCCCTTGGTATCCATACGTTTGTTCTCTACGTCTGAGTCTCTATTTCTGTTCTGCAAAAAGATCATCAATACCATTGTTCTAGATTCTACAAATATGCATTTAATATACAATATTTGTTTTTCCCTTTCTGACTTACTTCACTCTGTATGATAGTTCTAGGTCCATCAAATTCTCTGCAAATGACACAATTTCATTCCTTTTTATGGCTGAGTAATATTCCATTGTATGTATGTGCCACATCTTCTTTATCCATTCATCTGTCAATGGAAACTTAGGTTGCTTCCATGTCCTGGCTATTGTAAATAGTGCTGCAATGAACATTGGGGTACATGACTCTTTTCTGAATTATGGTTTTCTCAGGGTATATGCCCAGTAGTGGGATTGCTGGGTCATATGGTAGTTCTATTTTTAGGTTTTTTTTTTTTTAATTCAAACAGAAAGTCACAAAAATTATAATCATCCTCATCAGTTCACTCAGTCCCATGTAATTAATTTTTTTTCATCTTGATGTTTTGTTAGCACTTTTATGAATTCATCAGTTTTCCATTAGAGTTCTGAAAATGCTTATTCATTCAGTTCAGCAGTATAGTCAGCTACCAGAAACCTGTACCTGTCAGAGTCTTCTCCATGAATTCCTTGAAGATGAAACCCTTTTAGAGGAACATTTTTGTAAAAGCATCAGAGTACACCCAGAACTGTCTGTAAATGACAAAACACTTAAAAATGACCACAGTAAAAGATTTGATGAAAGTTCATAATAATGCAGTTGATGAGGAAATTTAGTTATTTCTGAGATATACATTTTAAAGTACTAACTAGAATTACGACATAACATTATACCAGAACATATAAGATTTTTAGGAATTTCATGTAATGTCTGAAACATTTATATTAACATATTTCCATACAATTAACCCAAAGAAAGTTTAGTATTAGTTCTTAATTTTTAAATTTTATTTTATTTATTTTCTCATACAGCAGGTTCTTATTAGTCATCAATTTTATACACATCAGTGTATAACATGTCAATCCCAATCACCCAATTCAGCACACCACCATCCCCATCCCCCCGTGGCTTTCCCCTCTTGGTGTCCATACGGTTGTTCTCTACATCTGTGTCTCAAATTCTGCCCTGCAAACCAGTTCATCTGTATCATTTTTATAGGTTCCACATACATGCATTAATATACGATATTTGTTTTTCTCTTTCTGACTTACTTCACTCTGTATGACAGTCTCTAGATCCATCCACATTGAGTCAACAAATGACTCAGTTTCGTTCCTTTTTATGGCTGAGTAATATTCCATTGTATACATGTACCACATCTTCTTTATCCATTCGTCTGTCAATGGGCATTTAGGTTGCTTCCGTGACCTGGTTATTATAAATAGTGCTGCAATGAACATTGGGGTGCATGTGTCTTTTTGAATTATGGCTTTCTCTGGGTATATGCCCAGTAGTGGGATTGCTGGGTCATATGGTAATTCTATTTTTAGTTTTTTAAGGAACCTCCATACTGTTCTCCATAGTGGCTGTATCAATTTACATTCCCACCAACAATGCAAGAGGGTTCCCTTTTCTCCACACCCTCTCCAGAATTTGCTGTTTGTAGATTTTCTGATGATGCTCATTCTAACTGGTATGAGGTGATATCTCATTGTAGTTTTGATTTGCATTTCTCTAATAACTAGTGATGTTGAGCAGTGTTTCATGTGCTTGTTGGCCATCTGTATGTCTTCTTTGGAGAAATGTCTATTGAGGTCTTCTGCCCATTTTTGGACTGGGTTGTTTGTTTCTTTAATATTGAGCTGCATGAGCTGTTTGTATATTTTGGAGATTAATCCTTTGTCAGTTGCTTCATTTGCAAATATTTTCTCCCATACTGAGGGTTGTCTTTTCATCTTGTTTATGGTTTCCTTTGCTGTGCAAAAGCTTTGAAGTTTCATTAGGCCCCATTTGTTTATTTTTGTTTTTATTACTGTAGCAGGTGGGTCAAAAAAGATCTTGCTGTGATTTATGTCAGAGAGTGTTCTGCCTGTGTTTTCCTCTAAGAGTTTTATAGTGTCTGGCCTTACATTTAGGTCTTGAATCCATTTTGAGTTTATTTTTTGGTATGGTGTTAGGGACTGTTCTAATTTCATTCTTTTATATATAGCTGTCCAGTTTTCCCAGGACTACTCAATGAAGAGGCTGTCTTTTCTCCATTGTATATTCTTGCTTCCCTTGTCATAGATTAGGTGACCATGGTGCGTGGGTTTATCTCTGGGTTTCCTATCCTGTACCATTGATCTATATTTCTGTTTTTATGCCAGTACGATACTGTCTTGATTACTGTAGCTTTGTAGTATAGTTTGAAGTCCAGGAGCCTGATTCCTCCACCTCTGTTTTTGTTTCTCAAGATTGCTTTGGCTATTCGAGGTCTTCTGTGTTTCCATACAAATTGTAAAATTTTTTGTTCTAGTTCTGTGAAAAATGCCATTGGTAATTTGATAAGGATTGCATTGAACTGTAGATTGCTTTGGGTAGTATAGTCATTTTCACAATGTTGATTCTTCCAATCCAAGAACATGGTATATTTTTCCATGTGTTTATGTCATCTTTGATTTCTTTCATCAGTGTTTTACAGTTTTCTGAGTACAGGTCTTTTGCCTCCTTAGGTAGGTTTATTCCTAGGCATTTTATTCTTTTTGTTGTGATGGTTAATGGGATTCTTTCCTTGATTTCTCTTTCTGATCTTTCATTGTTAGTGTATAGGAATGCAGAAGATTTCTGTGCATTAATTTTGTATCCTGCCACTTTACCAAATTCATTGATTAGCTCTAGTAGTTTTCTGGTGGCATCTTTAGGATTTTCTATGTACAGTGTCATGTCTTATGCAAACAGTGACAGTTTAACTTCTTCTATTCCAATTTATATTCCTTTTATTTCTTTTTCTTTTCTGATTGCTGGGGCTAGGACTTCCAAAACCATGTTGAATAATGGTGGCGAGAGTGAACACCTTTGTCTTGTTCCCAATCTTAGAGGGAAAGTCTTCAGTTTTTCACCATTGAGAATGATGTTTGCTGTGGGTTTGTCATATATGACCTTTATTATATTGAGGTAGGTTCCCTCTGTGCCCACTTTCTGGAGAGTTTTTATCATAAATGGATGTTGAATTTTGTCAACAAGAGCTAACAGTGTTAGCTCTTCTCTAAATATTTGATAGAATTTTCCTGTGAAGCCATCTGGTTCTGGACTTTTGTTTTTTGGAAGACTTTTAATCACAGTTTCAATTTCATTACTTGTGAGTGGCCTGTTCATATTTTCTAGTTCTTCTGGTTCAGTATTCGAAAGTTTTACTTTTCTAAGAATTTGTCCATTTCTTCCAGTTGTCCATTTTATTGGCATATAGTTGCTTGTAGTAGTCTCTTATGATCCTTTGTATTTCTGCAGTGTCAGTTGTAACTTTTCCTTTTTCGTTTCTAATTTTATTGATTTGATTTCCTCTCCCTTTTTTTCTTGATGAGTCTGGATAAAGGGTTGTCAATTTTGTTTATCTTCTCAAAGAACCAGCTTTTAGTTTCATTGATCTTTGCTATTGTTTTCTTCATTTCTATTTTATTTATTTCTGCTCTGATCTTTATGATTTCTTTCTTTCTACTGACATTGGGTTTTGTTTGTTCTTCTTTCTCTGGTTACTTTAGGTGTAAGGTTAGATTGTTTATTTGAGATTTTGCTTGTTTCTTGAGGTGAGATTGAATTGCTCTAAACTTCCCTCTTAGAAATGCTTTTGCTGCATCCCATAGGTTTTGGGTCATCGTGTTTTCACTGTCATTTGTTTCTAGGTGTTTTTTAAAACTTCCTCTTTGATTTCTTCATTGACCTCTTGGTTAATTAGTAGCATATTGTTCAGCCTCCTTGTGCTTGTTTTCTACAGCTTTTTTCCTGTAATTGATTTCTAATCTCATAGTGTTGTGGTTGGAAAAGATGCTTGATATGATTTCAATTTTCTCAAATTTTCTGAGG
Organism: Orcinus orca; assembly: GCF_937001465.1. NCBI lineage: Eukaryota > Metazoa > Chordata > Mammalia > Artiodactyla > Delphinidae > Orcinus > Orcinus orca. Next base: position 136,733,765 of record NC_064559.1, on the reverse strand, counting down.
CTTGATTTGTGACCCAAGATGTGATCTATCCTGGAGAATGTTCCATCTGCACTTGAGAAGAAAGTGTACTCTGCTATTTTCAGATGGATTGTCCTATAAATATCAATTAAGTCTATCTGGTCTAATATGTCATTTAAGGTGTGTGTTTCCTTATTAATTTTCTGTCTGGATGATCTATCCATTGGCGTAAGTGGAATGTTAAAGTTCCGCACTATTATTGTGTTACTGTCGATTTCCTCTTTAATGGCTGTTAGCATTTGCCTTATATATTGAGGTGCTCCTATGTTAGGTGCATAAATATTTACAATTGTTATATCCTCTTCTTGGAATGATCCCTTGATCATTATGTAGTGTCCTTCCTTGCCTCTTGTAACAGTTTTTATTTTAAAGTCTGTTATAAGTATTGTCTGATATAAGTATTGCTCCTCTAGCTTTCCTTTGATTTCCATTTGCATGGAATATATTTTCCCATCCCCTCACTTTCTCTCTGTATGTCCCTAATTCCAAAGTGGGTCTCTTGTAGACAGCAAATATACGGGCCTTGTTTTTGTATCCATTCAGCTAGTCTCTGTCTTTTGGTTGGAGCATATACATTTAAGGTAATTATTGATATGTATGCTCCTCTCACCATTTTCTTATTTGTTTTGTTTTTGTAGGTCTTTTTCTTGCCTTGTGTTTCCACCTGGAGAAGTTCCATTTGCCTTTGTTGTAAAGCTGTTTGGTGGTGCTTAATTCTCTTAGTTTTTGCTTGTCAGTAAAGCTTTTGATTTCTCTCTCGAGAAAAAGGAATGAGATCCCTGTTGGGTATAGTAATTTTGGTTGTAGGTTTTCCCTTTCATCACTCTAAATGTATCCTGCCACTCCCTTCTGGCCTGCAAAGTTTCTGCTGAAAAATCAGCTGATAACCTTATGGGAATTCCCTTGTATGTTATTCGTTGCTGCTTTTTCCCTTGCTGCTTTTAATATTTTTCTTGGTATTTAATTTTTGTTAGTTTGATTAATATGTGTCTCAGCATGTTTCTCCTTGGGTTTACCCTGTATGGGACTTTCTGCACTTCCTGGCCTTGCCTGACTATTTCCTTTCCCATGTTAGGGAAGTTTTGGGCTATAATCTCTTCAAATATTTTCTCAGATCACCTCTCTCTCTTCTTCTTCTGGGACCCCTATAATTCGAATGTTTGTGTGTTCAATATTGTCCCAGAGGTCTCTGAGACTGCCTTCAATTCTTTTTATTCCTTTTTTCTTTCTTCTGCTCTGTGGCAGTTATTTCCAGCATTCTGTCTTCCAGCTCACTTGTCTGTTCTTCTGCCTCAGTTATTCTGCTATTGATTCCTTCTAGTATATTTTTCATTTCAGGTATTGTGAATGTGAACAATCAATGTTAATGTGAACAATCAATGATTGTTTGTTCTTTAGTTTTTCTAGGTCTCTGTTAAACATTTCTTGGATCTTCTCGATCCATGCCTCCATTCTGTTTCCAAGATCTTGGATCATCTTTACTATATTACTCTGAGTTCTTTATCAAAGTCTTTTCCCTCTGAAGGGTAGGGCCATATCAGGTGGTGTGCTTTGGGGTGTCTGTGAGTTTATTATGATTTTAGGCAGCCTTTCTGCTGATGGGTGGAGCTGTGTTCCTTTCTTGCTGGTTGTTTGGTGTGAGGTGTCCAGCACAGGATCCTGTTGGCAGCTGGGTAGAGCTGGGTTTTGGTGTCAAGATGGATACCTTCAGGTTTCCTCTAGCGTTGGTCCCTTTTTTAATTCCTGTTTTCTTTTTTCTTTCTTTCATCCTACCCAGTTGGGTGGGGATTTTTCCTGTCCTTTTCGGTGTCTCAAGTCTTCCACTAATATTCAGCAAGTGCTATGTGAGAATTTTTCCATTTGTAGATGTATTCTTGATTTACTTGTGAGGAGAGACAAATTCCACATCCTCCTATTCCAGCATCTTGATTCTTCTGTGTCTTTCACAACTCTTGAAGGGAGTTTAAGCAACATTTCTTAAGTCTGTCTTGGTTTGTGTGTCTGATGAGAAAAGCCTTAAAGTATAAAACTTGGTTCCTGTTCTTGGCCCTGTATTTTTCCATATGGACAAGATCATCCTCCATAGGACAGAATGAAAGTATCTCTGAGAGAAGTAGAAACAAAGGAAGGAGACAGAATGTTCAAGTCCCTGGTTTTGGCTCTTCCTGAAAACTAGCTGCATCTTGACCTTCCCATAACTTCTTGTCTAGTCCTTTTTTGGATTCCCTGAGTCAATAAATTCCACTTAATTCCTTAAGTCAATCTGAGGTAAATTTCTCTTTAATGGAACCGAGACTTCACACGAGTGAATGATTATTACAAATGAATATGACAAATAGAAGCAGTGTAGGAGTTCAGAGGAGAGATATTTGTTTGGACTAGAAGGTCAAGGAAGGTTTTTTGGCCTTACTTGAGGTGGGACAAAGATCAGATCAAGTTTGGAGAGCTAGGGAGGCAACAATCATGACAAATTGCAGAGGCATTCAAACACTAAAAGTGAATAAACTGAATTTGAATTTAAACCCTACAAATAAAAGTGAATGTGGAAGACAGAATAATTGCCTCCCAAACATGTCCATGTCCTAGTGTTCACAACGGTGAATGTGTTACCTTCCATGGAAAAAGGGACTTTGCAGTTGTGATTTACTTAAGGACCTTGAGGTGGAGAGATTATCCTGGTTTTCAGGTGTGTCCAGTGTAATAAAAATGGTCCTTGTAAGGGAAACAGGAAGGCAGGAGAGTCAGAGAAGATGTGATGATGGAAACAGAAGTCAGAAACAGAGAGACAGAGAGAAAGACTTGAAGATACTATATTTATGGCTTTGAAGATAGAGGAAGAGGTTAAGAGCCAAGGAATGCAGGTGGCCTCTAGAAACCAGAAAAGGCAAGGAAACAGCTTCTCCCCTAGAGCCTCCAGAAGAAACCAACCCTGTCGACACCTTAGCCCAACTGACCCACCTCAGACTTCTGACTTCCAGAATCATAAGAAAATGAATTTGTGTGGTTTTAAATCACTAAGCTTGAAGCAATTTCTTACAACAGAAAGAGGAAACTAACACAGTGGGACAAGAGTGATTTGATTTTAAGATACGTATGCTGTGCTATAAGCTGATTACTCCCAGATCTCTGATTCTAAGAGCTCTCCCCAAGTACCAAGGTATGCATGCGTGCACGCACACACACACACATTTATGTATCTGGTTGTGTGTGTGTGTGTGTGTGTGTGTAGTTCTTTACAGGTCTTTTCTATCTAGATGTTCTTTGACACCTCAAACTCAATTTGTCCAAAACTGAATTACTAAATTTCTTTCTGTTTCCCATTCCCCAACCCACTTTTTTTCTTTTTCTTATTTTCTTCCTGAATGAGTGGGAATAGGGGGTCTCAACTCTCCACCAAGATAGCCAAGTCAGAAAACTGGGAGTCATCTGATTTTCTCTCTCTCTTTTCACCCTCAGTCACCAAGTTCTAGAGACTATATCCTGTATTCCCTCTTAAATTCATATCCTTCCTCTCTATTCCTACCAATATCACCTTAGTTTTGGCAGTATACTCTCTTGTCTGGATTAGAACAGAACTTCATCACTAGTTGTCTTCCAAGCAACACCAGCAGCAGGAGCCCTCCAGCCCCTTCCCAGTTTATCCTCTATATGCTGCCAGAGTTCTATCCATCTGTACAGTCTAACTAGGTCATGTCTTTTCTTAAAAGCTTTTCAAGGTTCTTCAGCAACTCCACAGTTGACCCCATAAAGCCTAATCCTTATTTTATGGCATTTCAGTCTTTCACATAAGCTCCTGAACACTAGAACTGTGTCATGGTTGCTATGCAATCCTGACACATGTCATAGTACCAGGTATATAGTAATAACTAAATAAATTTCAAAAATAAACTTCTCTATTTTTCCAGCATCCTCTCAGGCCATTCCTCACTTTATCCTTCACAATCTGATGACAACAGACTTATCATTGTTCCCCAGGCAGTCAGTGCTAGTTCACCTGCATGGCTACAATACTGTTTCCCTTGTCAGGAATGCCTGTCCCGCTCCCCCACATTGTTATCAGGAAAGCAGAGTCATCTGACAAAGCCCTATTGAGGCATTGCTTCCCCTTGAAGTTTTCTCTAATCACCTACCCCATTGGCCTCAAACTCTCTTCTCTGTACTATTTCTGAGCCTCACTTTCCTCATTTGTAAAATAAAAAAAATTTCTTAAGCACTTACTATGTGTCGGATAATTTCCTGGCACTGGAGATTCAGCAGTGAATAAAAAGACAAAATATCTACCTTATATTCCACTACTACTACTGCTCTTTACATGATGACAATGCTGGATAAATATAAAAAGAATTCACCATGTTCCAGGCACTATTTTAGGTGCTTTATAATATGAACTCATTTAATCTTCACAACAACTATGAGCCAAGAGTCATTATTATTCCTATTCTACAGATGAGGAAAGAGATTTAGCAACCTGTTTAAAATCATACTACTGGTAAAAGTGATCAACCCAGTATTCAAACTCAGGAAGTCTGGTTCTAGAACCTACGCTCTCAACCACAATGTCATATATATTTCTGTTAGGTATTGCATTGAACCAAATTGCAATCATCGATCTCCATGTCTGTCTCCCATGCTAATCTGTGCCTTCACTAAAGCCAAGGACTATATTTAATTTGTTTTTATATCCCTAAGGCCTACCACAGTGAGAGTTTATAGTCAGTAGGGACTGAACAAATGTTTGTTGAACTACAGGCAACCCCAGTTTCAGTCAAGCTACCTAATAAAGGAAAGAATACTGTGCTAAGTGCTAAAGTTATTAATTTAAACATGTAAAATAATAGAAAGATGTTAAACTTTCATCCTCTTAAGTTCCTGATTTTTTATTGTGGTAAAATATACATAACGTAAAATTTACAATTTTAACCACTTCAGGTGTATGGTTCTGCTGTATTAAGTACATGCACATTGTTGTGCAACTATCACCACTATCCATATCCAGCACTTTTACTTCTTCCCAAACTGAAACTCCATACCCATTAAACAATTATTTCCCCTCCAATCTCCCCCCAGGCCTTGGTAATCACCAATCTATGAATTTGACTATTCTAGATACCTCACATAAGTGGACTCAGTCAGTATTTGTCCTTTTGTGACTGGTTTATTTCACTTAGCATAATGTTTTCAAGGTTCATCCTTGTTGTGGCACATGTCAAAATTGCTTTCCTTTTTAAAGCTGGATAATATCATTCTGTTGTATGGATATAGCACATTTTGTTTAGCCATTCATCCATTGATGGACACATGAGTTGCTTCCACTTTTGGCTATTGTGAGTCATGCTGCTATGAACATGGGTCTACAAATATCGCTTCCAGTGCCTGCTCTCAATTCTCTTTGGTGTATACCTAGAAGTAGAATTGCAGGATCTCATGACAATCCTATGCTTAATATTTTTTGAAGAGCCATCATACTGTTTTCCATAGCAACTGTACCTTTTTTCATTCCCACCAGCAATGCACAAGGGTTCCAATTCCTCCACATCTTCACCAACAGTTATTTTCTGTTTTTTTTTTTTTTTGATGATAGTTATCCCAATGGGTGTGAAGTGATGTCTCATTGTGAAGTTCCTCGAGTTTCTTGACCAGGATTTATCTTTCTGGTCACTCTAAATCCTTTCTATATCGCATACTATTCTTGAGCCCTAAATTGAAGGAAAATTTCTTTGAAAACATAGATGAGGGACACTTCCTACAGGATAATATTCTCTGCATTTATGCATAATGATATAGAGGTGCTGAAATAGTTGAAATTTTCTGGCTAATACACAAAATTTTTTCCTACTGTGTTAATTCTAAATTAGTCTTTGTCCTCTCTTTAAATGTAGAGTTCATTTTGACCTATTCTGCTTATACCTTCATTCTGTTTATCCAGCTCTTCAGGCAACCCTACCCAAGAGTCACCAGCATGTTAATGAAGAAACATATTACTTAAAAACTGCATTTTTTAAAAATGTTGGGGCAAATTTTAAAACATTTTGTATTATGCTGTTGTCATCATAACTTTATGAAGTTTTTCCCTTACAGATATATTCCCTTTAATCACCTTCCCAAGGAAGTTTACTTTTTTTTTTTTTTAATTTATTTTGTATTTTTTTTACATCTTTATTGGAGTATAATTGCTTTACAATGGTGTGTTAGTCTCTGCTTTATAACAAAGTAAATCAGTTATACATATACATATGTTCCCATATCTCTTCCCTCTTGCGTCTCCCTCCCTCCCACCCTCCCTAACCCACCCCTCTAGGTGGTCACAAAGCACCAAGTTGATCTCCCTATGCTATGCGGCTTCTTCCCACTAGCTATCTATTTCACATTTGGTAGTGTATATATGTCCATGCCACACTCTCGCTTTGTCACAGCTCACCCTTCCCCCTCCCCATATCCTCAAGTCCATTCTCTAGTAGGTCTGTGTCTTTATTTCTGTCTTACCCCTAGGTTCTTCATGACATTTTTTTCCCTTAAATTCCATATATATGTTTTAGCATACGGTACTAGACTTTCTCTTTCTGACTTACTTCACTCTGTATGACAGACTCTAGGTCAATCCACCTCATTACAAATAGCTCAATTTCATTTCTTTTTATGGCTGAGTAATATTCCATTGTATATATGTGCCACATCTTTCTTTTTTCTTAACATCTTTATTGGAGTAAAATTGCTTTACAATGATGTGTTAGTTTCTGCTTTACAACAAAATGAATCAGTTATATATATACATTTGTTCCCATATCTCTTCCCTCTTGCGTCTCCCTCCCTCCCACCTTCACTATCCCACCCCTTCAGGTGATCACAAAGCACCGAGCTGATCTCCCTGTGCTATGCGGCTGCTTCCCACTAGCTATCTACCTTACGTTTGGTAGTATATATACGTCCATGCCTCTCTCTCGCTTTGTCACAGCTTACCCTTCTCCCTCCCCATATCCTCAAGTCCGTTCTCTAGTAGGTCTGTGTCTTTTTTTTTTTTTTTTTTTTTTTTTTGCTGTACGCGGGCCTCTCACTGCTGTGGCCTCTCCCGCTGCGGAGCACAGGCTCCGGACGCGCAGGCCCAGCGGCCACGGCCCACGGGCCCAGCCGCTCCGCGGCATGTGGGATCCTCCCAGACCGGGGCACGAACCCGCGCCCCCCGCATCGGCAGGCGGACTCCCAACCACTGCGCCACCAGGGAAGCCCAGGTCTGTGTCTTTATTCCTGTCTTACCCCTAAGTTCTTCATGACATTTTTTTTCTTAAATTCCATATATATGTGTTAGCATACAGTATTTGTCTCTCTCTTTCTGACTTCCTTCACTCTGTATGACAGACTCTAGGTCTATCCACCTCATTACAAATAGCTCAATTTCGTTTCTTTTTATGGCTGAGTAATATTCCATTGTATATATGTGCCACATCTTCTTTATCCATTCATCTGATGATGGACACGTAGGTTGTTTCCATCTCTGGGCTACTGTAAATAGAGCAGCAATGAACATTTTGGTACATGACTCTTTTTGAATTATGGTTTTCTCAGGCTATATGCCCAATAGTGGGATTGCTGGGTCATATGGTAGTTTTATTTGTAGTTTTTTAAGGAACCTCCATACTGTTCTCCACAGTGGCTGTATCAATTTACATTCCCACCAACAGTGCAAGAGGGTTCCCTTTTCTCCACACCCTCTCCAGCATTTATTGTTTCTAGAGTTTTTGATGATGGCCATTCTGACTGGTGTGAGATATCTCATTGTAGTTTTGATTTGTATTTCTCTAATGATTAGTGATGTTGAGCATTCTTTCATATGTTTGTTGGCAGTCTGTATATCTTCTTTGGAGAAATGTCTATTTAGGTCTTCTGCCCATTTTTGGATTGGGTTGTTTGTTTTTTGGTTATTAAGCTGCATGAGCTGCTTATAAATTTTGGAGATTAATCCTTTGTCAGTTGCTTCATTTGCAAATATTTTCTCCCATTCTGAGGGTTGTGTTTTGGTCTTGTTTATGGTTTCCTTTGCTGTGCAAAAGCTTTTAAGTTTCATTAGGTCCCATTTGCTTATTTTTGTTTTTATTTCCATTTCTCTAGGAGGTGGGTCAAAAAGGATCTTGCTGTGATTTATGTCATAGAGTGTCCTGCCTATATTTTCCTCTAAGAGTTTGATAGTTTCTGGCCTTACATTTAGGTCTTTAATCCATTTTGAGCTTATTTTTGTGTATGGTGTTAGGGAGTGATCTAGTCTCATACTTTTACATGTACCTGTCCAGTTTTCACAGCACCACTTATTGAAGAGGCTGTCCTTTCTCCACTGTACATTCCTGCCACCTTTATCAAAGATAAGGTGACCATATGTGCGTGGGTTTATCTCTGCGCTTTCTATCCTGTTCCATTGATCTATCTTTCTGTTTTTGTGCCAGTACCATACTGTCTTGATTACTGTAGCTTTGTAGTATAGTCTGAAGTCAGGGAGCCTGATTCCTCCAGCTCCGTTTTTCGTTCTCAAGATTGCTTTGGCTATTCGGGGTCTTTTGTGTTTCCATACAAATTGTGAGATTTTTTGTTCTAGTTCTGTGAAAAATGCCAGTGGTAGTTTGATAGGGATTGCATTGAATCTATAGATTGCTTTGGGTAGTAGAGACATTTTCACAATGTTGATTCTTCCAATCCAAGAACATGGTATATCTCTCCATCTATTTGTATCATCTTTAATTTCTTTCATCACTGTCTTATAATTTTCTGCATACAGGTCTTTTGTCTCCTTAGGTAGGTTTATTCCTAGATATTTTATTCTTTTTGTTGCAATGGTAAATGGGAGTGTTTTCTTGATTTCACTTTCAGATTTTTCATCATTAGTGTATAGGAATGCCAGAGATTTCTGTGCATTAATTTTGTATCCTGCCACTTTACCAAATTCATTGATTAGCTCTAGTAGTTTTCTGGTAGCATCTTTAGGATTCTCTATGTATAGTATCATGTCATCTGCAAACAGTGAGAGCTTTACTTCTTCTTTTCTGATTTGGATTCCTTTTATTTCCTTTTCTTCTCTGATTGCTTCGGCTAAAACTTCCAAAACGATGTTGAATAAGAGTGGTGAGAGTGGGCAACCTTGTCTTTTTCCTGATCTTAGTGGAAATGCTTTCAGTTTTTCACCATTGAGGACGATGTTGGCTGTGGGTTTGTCATATATGGCCTTTATTATGTTGAGGAAAGTTCCCTCTATGCCTACTTTCTGCAGGGTTTTTATCATAAATGGGTGTTGAATTTTGTCAAAAGCTTTCTCTGCATCTATTGAGATGATCATATGGTTTTTCTCCTTGGAAGTTTACTTTTAAAAAGGAATGAAACAGATGTTTTATTGACTCATGTCAATAAAAGTGAAAAGCACTTTTCCTAAAAGAAAATTAAAATTGATCTGTTCTTTGACAACTTTCTGAATAAAATATTTCAAAATATACAGGAACAGGTTAAATTTTTGCACTTTATATAGAGGAAAAACCCAATGCACAAAACTACACATCTCACTAAATAAGGAGCTCAATAATAACTCTGAAGAAGTAAAAAGAAGAAAAACAAGCAACGCAACCAATAATTAGCTGAGCAAGTAGTTCACTGAAAGAGAAACCTCCCCTTCCAACAATCACTGCCCCAGGTGGCAGGGACAAGAGAAGCAACTGAACAGGTTTTACAAGAATATTTAAAAGCCTAATAAGACACTAATGGAAAATCTGACTCTGTACCAGGAACCAAGGCCATGGCGACCAAGGAAATGCAAAGAAACTAGGTTTAGCATGAAGGATTATGTGAGTACCAGGGCCAACACCTTTATCAGAGAGGTAATTAATAATAACGCATTTGCATCCAAGTCATATACATAGAGTCAAAATGTGCTAACTATGGTTAATATGATGAAAACTGGTGCTTCTCAAAATTTAGAGGAGGGGAAGGGTAAGCTGGGATGAAGTGAGAGAGTGGCATGGACATATATACACTAACAAATTTAAAATAGATAGCTAGTGGGAAGCAGCCGCATATCACAGGGAGATCAGCTCAGTGCTTTGTGACCACTTAGAGGGGTCAGATAGGGAGGGTGGGAGGGAGACGCAAGAGGGGGGATATGGGGATATATGTATATGTATGGCTGATTCACTTTGTGATACAGCAGAAACTAACATACCACTGTAAAGCAATTATACTCCAATAAAGATGTTAAAAAAAAATTAATGTGCACATGTGTCTTCTGGGAATCTTGTTTAAAAGCAGATTCTGATTCAGTAGGTCTGGGATAGTGCCTGAGATTCTGCAATTTCTAACAAGCTGCCATGTGATGTCAATACAGGTAGCCCATATCCACATTTTTAATAGCATGATGTACACACAATCAGAACATCTGGCAAATTAGATGGAAACTGAAATCTCAGGGACTTCTGGTAAAACTTTTGCTTTTCTGATACAAGAGCAGATAGTGTAGGGGCTACCACATTCCTCTACTTACAGCATAAAAATGGGACCTGTAGGTGCAGCAACCTCTCATGATCACGAGTAAAAAGTCACACATCCAAAGTTGGTAGAGAAGAAATTTAGAAAGAGCCTGTGTCCTTTATGCCACCAGTAAGCGACTACACCAGTGACTGCCTAGTAAGGCAAATAAATCCATATTCTGTTAAGCCACTATTATTAAGTTTTATAACTGAAAACACTTCTAATGAATACATATAGGCTAGAGATACTAATGTGTGAAGTAGGGAGAAAAAAGCTACCAGGAAAGGGAACAGGAGGAGGAGCAAAGTACCTGGTAATCCACTGAGATAAGCTTCTTTGAATAGGCAAGGATCTACTGTAGACTAGTGATCCCCAACTTTTTCAGAAATAGTCCAGTAAGATTATTTTTTTAATGTCAAAAGAATGTCAGTGATGTGCTTTCCCAACTCACATACATAATAATAACTGATATATTTTTACCATGTGTCAGTGTTCTAAATGTCCCATATGTATATATATTTAATTCATTTAAGTCATAACTATTCTTCAAGGCAGGTTTACTATTATCCTCACTCAACTGATGAGGAAACTGAGGCACAGAGAGGTCAAGTAGTTTATCCAAGTTCATCCACTTAATGATACAGCTGGGGTTTGAACTCCGACAGTACAACTCCAAACCCTTATATTCTTAACCGCTTTGTCTTATCACTGCCCCACCAGATAAGAGCTCTAGTGTCTGTAGCTTGGAAAAGGAAGGCATATATGCATATGAATTTGAACGCCCATTTCAATAAACTTGAGTCCCCTGAGGGTCTTAATCCACAGGCTGGAAATCACTCTCTTTTACCTAGCGTGGCCATTAATTTGTCCAAGTTCGCATCTCCATATTAGAAACATTTGAAATTTTGAAACCTCCATTTCAGAATCACGTTTTATATAGCTATGAATAGCTATGAATATAAGCGATCACTGCTTGAAAGTGAATATTCTAATTGTAAAATAATTCCGTGTCATTTTAAAGAGACTCTCAATCAATCAGAGAAAAAGCACTACTGTTCTTTCCACCAGAGCAAGTACATGGGATCTAGGTCTTTGTATTAGAATTTTAATTAGAAGTAGAGATATAGGCCATTTTCTACCTCTGTGATTTTGGCCTCTATTTCAAACAAAATTCTGGCTTTCATTCTTCCATTGTAAAATAATAAAGTAAAATTAAATTAAAATGAGATAAAATAAAACATTAAAATCCCATCTATTCTTTAAGACTCATGTTAAATGAGTCATTCCCTAACTCCATCTCAAATCCTGACTCAGAATTCTTTGCTCCTTCCTCCTTGTTATCATATACTTTTATTACAGCATTTATCAGGTTGTATTATCGACCTTCATAGGTCAGTCTCCTTCACTAAACTGTGGCTTCCTTAAGGGAAAGCACTTTTTTTACCTTCTGAGCTTATCACAAATCATACTCCATAAATATTCAAGGGACTAGTCTAAAGACTATATGACATGTTATATATTTTTTGCCCATACAAGATTTCTTGCTCTCCCCAGTTACAGAAATCTAGATCTTCTTGATTAGGAAAAGAAAATTATAAAATATGTGATAATTTGGTTTTTGCATTAGAATTTTTATCATTTGTTTTTGTATTCTTCCACAGATGGTGGCGTTGACTATGAGTTGGCTTCCTTACCAGGTGAAATGATGTGTCCTCGAGGAGTACAGCATAGGGGTTATGAATATGGCTTGGGGTCAGACCAGGGTTTCAGCTTGGTTCTGACACTTACTGGCAGGGTGACTTTGAGGAAGCTATTAAGGCTCAGTTTTCTCATTTGTAAAACGAGAAATGGTATCTACTCATGGGGTTCTTGTGAGGATTCAATGAGTTATCAGATTTAAAGAATGTCACATAATGCTTGGCATATAGTAAGCGCTTAATAAATATTATTTGAGAATTTAAGACATGACACTGTATCTTAGAATGGATTCACCAAAAGCAAACCCTCAGACAAGGATTTATGCACAAGCAATTTATTATGGAAGTTCTCAAAGAAAAAATGGCAAGGGAGGAGAGAAACCAGAACAAGGAAAGAAAAGAAGCCAAGTGGGGTGTTGATTACAGGTAGAGTTCCTTGGTGGTTGTTTCAGGTTGATTCCCACAGGGAGCTCTAATGTATAAGTTACACTTCAGAACTTGTCCCAACCTGAAGCAAAGGCACTAAGATTTCACAGCCCTGCACTTGTCAGTCATTGACTAAGGACCACCTGGTATGATGTAAGCTACCACTGGCTTTTGCATAAACAGACAAAGCAGCTCATGTAGCCTGAGTGCTATCCTCCAGAGAAGAGTTGCCAGTGTGAGCCACTGAGAAAGTTCCCTGACACAGAGAGAAGAGGTATACAGGAATAGTAAAGAGATATGAGGAAGTCGGAGTAGAGCACTAACAGTGTCCACTACCATACCCCAATGTGTACCCAACCAGGCAAAATATAACTACCCATAGCATGATGTAGACATCATGCTATATTAACACCTCTGGTCTCTGTTTCACCATTTGTAGAAGGAGGAAGATAATACCTATCTCATGACTCACTTTGCTGTACAGCAGAAACTATCACAATATTTTAAATCAACTATACTCCAATAAAATTTTTTTAAAAATAAAAATAAATAAAAATTTAAAAAGTGTGATCATGAAGACTAAATGAGTTAATAATGTAAAGTAATGTAGCATCTGCTAACTTTATGACTCCTAAAAAGAAATGGGTACCTTGAGCTCAGAGTATAGCTGGTGTAACAAATAGCAACAGCAGCAGCAGCCAGGGATAGTAAGGAAAGACTGGTTCAGTGTTGGCAAGCAGGAAGCCATGAGAAGAGGTCACACTGGGCAAAAATCAGATGTTCTGGTTGGAGTTTTGTCACTAAGTCACTTACCTTCCTAGGACATGTATTGTCATCCATAATATCAGTGGTTGAACTAGATGGTGTCTCAGGTACCTTCCAGCACTAAAATTCCATTATGAGGATATTCAAAACCTCAACCCCTAAATTCTGAAATTTGGAGGATTTCCTGTGTAGGAAACCGTGTTATTATTCAAAGCGTACAGAAGTTCAGAGAAGGGAAATGACAGGAGGGATTGGTCAGGGAAACCTTCATAGGAAGCAGAATTTGAGCTAGATATTGAGTTATTCGAAAAATGAATGTGGTCAAGGATATCATAATAGAAAGTAAAAGTAATTTTTCACAAAGTATGAGTAGATCTTATGGATTAGAGGGAAAGATTTATTCTAGGCAGTACTGGAAGATAAAATGGAAACTATTGATATAAATTGACCAGATTGTGATGCATTCTGAATAGCAAGTAAAGGATTGTGCCAACCTGAAGGTAATGATACTCTCTTGAAGAATTAGAGAAGCGAAAGATGGCATTGTACATGAGATAATTTGGTGATGTGCAAGAGGAATTGGAGCTGGAAAATCTGGTGGCTAAGAATTCTGTAAGAAGGCTACCAAACTGCTTATTATGAGATGAAAAAATTTTCAAAGAATTGAGGGCTTTATACCATATGGTTAGCACTGTAAAGAGATTAGTTGAACAGGGCATAGTTTCTCTCACAATGAGAGAAAATGAAATCATCTCTGACTGTCCATCCCCACGTGGAGAACCTGTAGCAAGGCAGACTTCCCTTTGTTTATATAAGATTACATAGCTCTTTATAACCATAAATATCTCTCTTTAACAGGTTTAAATGTACAAGTTTGGGAGCAGGAGCAGGAGAGAGATAATATACTACTTTGTAGAATAGAGAAAAGGTATTTGGAGTTCCAGGAATTTATAATCTTGAAAGGAATGAGTGAGAAGCGGAGAGTGAGGAAAGAAAGGGGAAAGCTAGTCACTAAGTAGGAAGAAGGGCCAATAAGAACCCCTTAATGGAGGGATGTTCCGAGAACATACACAAATATGTGATTTTATATTGTTCCCTATTTAATGTTTGGGGCTTTAAAATCACACACACACACACACACACACACACAAAAAAAAAACCCAGCCATTTCCTTTTCAGAGGTTGGAACTAATAGATAGGAGTCAGACAGATAATCAAAATATTGGCTAGATCAGTGGTGAAACTGGACTAAGAAATATGACTTGACCTGAAGCCACAGCTGCCATTTCTAATACTTCTCTCCAAGTCTGAACTCAGAAGGATACTTCCTCCACTATCCCCAAAACACTGTCTGCAAAGCAGATACTTATCTAACTAGGTACAGAGGGAACCACAACCTCACATAAATTGGGCACTAGTAGTGGGGAAAGAGAGACTGGTTTCCAGATCTGGCTCTAGAGGGCAGGAAAGGATTCTGACCAATGTGTGCTTAGCACAAGGAATCTAGAACAGAATACACACACTGTGGATAGGGAGATCCAAAATAGGAGGAAGAAACAGTATCAAAGGAGGAATTCCAACCTATTTATACCCTAAGTTCTGTGTTAATAGTGAATAACTCATATTAATAGAAATACAATTTTGCCTTCAGGACATTACATAAGGGTAAGTAACTCAGCTTTACAACTCAGAAAGAAGCTCTTTTCATTTTTTTTTTAAATGAAGATATTACAAATATCATTCCTTCCAGGAAATCAAAAGTGAAATCACAGACTATATGCCTGCCTCAATAATAACAATCCAAATCCTCTTCTCTTAAGGAAAAAACCTGGCTGTTACTGTCTTACCATGTGATTGACCCAAGATTTAAAAGTCCCATGACAGGAGACCTCTGTGTCACCATGGTAATCAGAAGTCTGACTCTCCCTGGGGAATCCAGCATTGTTCACCTAAATTCCCAGAGAAGAGGAGAATTTGGGATGGAATGTTAAATGATAAAATTTCTACCTTGATAAAATCTCTTGCTTGTTCAGAATGCAACATAGGTATCCTACTACTTAAGCTCTTAATTTAAAGATATTTTTTACTATTTTATTTTTAGTTCTCTTTGGGGTTTCTGATGAGTCCCAGCTCCTTTCCTTTAGGATTAGACATTCTTAAGTCAATATTATAACTCCAATCCTGACCCCCTTTTTCCATTTTTAAAAAACGTTATTGGGTGGGCTTCCTTGGTGGCGCAGTGGTTGAGAGTCCGCCTGCCGATGCAGGGGACACGGGTTCGTGCCCTGGTCCGGGAAGATCCCACATGCCGCGGAGCTGCTGGGCCCGTGAGCCATGGCCGCTAAGCCTGCGCGTCCGGAGCTTGTACTCCGCAACGGGAGAGGCCACAACAGTGAGAGGCCCGCGTACCAAAAAAAAAAACCCAAAACAAAACAAAAAAAATCACCAAACCGTATATTATTTGCCTTATAAAACAATATTGCCTTATTGTGAAGTCATAAAATCTATGGGCTCTGGAGTAAAACTATTGGGTTCCAATACTGAGTCTGCCATTTACTAGCTATGTAATCTTGGCGAGTTACTGAAACTGTGTGCCTAAGTTTCCCCAAGTATAAAATGAAGATAATATTCGTACTTATGTTACAGAGTTGCAGTGAGGATTAAGTGAGAGAATCTCTGCCCTGGTAAGTACCGAATAAATATTAACTATTAATATGATTCACTCTGCCTCAATAATAACCAACACATACCATTCTTTTTTGATATACTTGATTAAAAACAAATTCTACTCATTCTTTACTGGACAGGATTTTTGAAGATTTACTCTAATAACTTTATCGAATCTGCCTTAATTTATCAGTCTTAAAAATATTTAAATTAGGGTTCAAAGCCATCTTACCTAATTTGGCATTATTTACATTTAGTAATCTTACATTCTCTTCTATTATTTATACTGTTAGTAAATAATAATTAAATCACTCTGTAAAACTGAATAACAAAATTAGCAGTATTGTTTCTATTAATATCATTATGAAATTTTGTTTATTTTCACATTGCACTCTTCAGAAAATACAAAATATATGTCTATACAGAGGAAATTAGCTAGAATTAGAAAGTATAGAAAATATGTCCCCAAAGGAATATGTGCAATGTATTTTATTAAAATATCTGAACTCTTCTATGATTCAGATCATTTTTACAATAATATACAATAAAACGATTGTGTAAACTGAAGCCAAATATTTTCCCACATATGTAACTTTGACCTTTATACAGTCAATGTTGCATAATCAGCCAACGTTGACAATGTTTAAGAGTATATATATAGAGAGAGAGATTAAAGGTGACAGAAAAGCTTCTTGAACAACATTGGGGCTGGGAACAACTCAAGAGGAACAATGGGGTTATTCAGAAGTTTTGTCTTCTTCTTGGCCCTATACCTGCTGCAGGGGTCCAATACTTCCCTTGTTCGGCTGGATAACAATGGCTACGAGGGCATTATCATTGCTATAGACCCTGCTGTGCCAGAAGATGAAACACTAATTCAACAGATAAAGGTAAGAAAGAAATGGGATTTCTTCTGTTTGAACTGATGAGAAAAAATATATAGTAGTTAATAATTGCAATGGAAACTTCTCAGCATTCTAGGAAGTTTAAAAGCAGCATGGTGAAGTAAAAAACAATGCTGCAATGGGCAGTGGAAATTGAAGGTTCTAGACAGCATTCTACCCTGTCTCACCATAAGACCAAAGACAAGGCATGGGGTCTCCCTGATCCTCAGTTTCTTAATCTGTAAATTAGCAACTGGATTTATCTGTTCTTTTTTTGGATGAAAGTTTACTTTTATTTCAGATATACTATAACGTTTTCTGAATATTTAGCATATTTCCAGGCCTACATACAACTCATTAATGTCTCTCAAACACAGTTTGCAGGGTGGTCCTCAGCACACAACTTCACTGCAGTACATCTTTACTGCTTAAATTCAGCCTCAGAAAATGTCTGGAGCACAGGGAGTGTTTATAGTCCCTGTGCCATTTATTTTGACAAACACAATCTCTTTTCACACTGCAGGAGGGAAAGAAAAGGGGATCAAAGAAAGAGAATCTTTGCTTTGGAGGAAAGAAAAGGGGATCAAAGAAAGAGAATCTTTGTTTTAAGTCCGTTGCTATCAAATGTTACGAACCGAAAAGGGAAAATTACCTCCCATCCTTCTGGTGAGAAGCAGCAGCAGGGTGAACTGAACTGGGAAGACAATCACTTGGACTTGTCTGTTCTTTAAACAGTTATTTATTGAATGCCTGCTTATGGCATGCCAGGAGAGAGAGCAGTGAAATTTTTTAAAGCTCCTGATCTCCTGCAGTATATATCCTTTTCAGATGATAATAGATAATAAAAACATGTCAACGTAGAGCAGGCCAACGGTAGTAAGTTGCTATGCAGTACAATAAATCAGCAAAGGGGGATAGGCAGTGTTGGTGGGACTGGGGTAGGGAGAGAATGTGGGTTACTGTTTCATGCAGGGTAGTCAGGGAAGGTCTCACTGTTGATGTTACATCGGGGCGGAGGCCTGGAAGAGCCAGTTGAAAACCTGGGGGAGGGAACAGCAGGTGCAGTGGCTTGGAGGTGACAGCATGTCTGATGTGGGCAAGGAAACAACTGTGAATGAGCAGGAAGAAGGGTGGGGGAGAGCTGAAGGTGGAGAGGTAGCAGGGCCCAGACCATCAGAAAGATTTGGGCTTTTACTCTGAGTGAAATCAGAATCCATAGAAGAGAAGAGGTGTGTTCTCTTGTGCTTGTTCTGGAGTCACTCTGTCGGCAGTTTGAGGAAACACTGTAGAGGGCTTTCCTTTGTCCCTTCATCCTGTATAAGCTCTGTTGCAGCATAGAGGTACAGAGGGACACTGGGTCGGAAGCTGTTGCAAGTGAGAAGTGCTGGTGACTTGGAACAGGGATATTGTGGTAGAGATCATTAATGTGGTGTGATTCTGAACATGTTCTTTGTCTGTGAGGTTATCATAAGCAAATTTGCTGATGGTTTAGTTGTGTGGGGTAGGGGAGGGGAGGAGGTAAAAATAGAAGTCACAGAAGGCTTCAAGGGTGAGAAGTAATGTTGAATAGAGGCAGGGATATTGTGGTAGAGATCATTACTGTGGTGTGATTCTGGACAAATTCTAAGAGTGTCATAGAGAAATTTTTTGATAGGTGTGTGGAGTAGAGGAGGGGTGGAGGGAAAGTAGGAGACAAAAAAAACTCCAGCGGTTTTGGCCTGAACAGTTGGAAAAATATAATTATCATCAATTGAGAAGTAACCTCCAACCTACTTTGGGAGCTCTCTGAAGCCCTCTTCCTAACAAGAGCTGGTCATCTGGGTCTCAGTCCTCTGCACTCTGGCTTCTGGCTGATCCCTGTCCTGAGCCTCGTCAGTTTAATGATCTCTTCAATACACTAAGAGCACACTAGACCATCTTCCAGAGAACAGGAAAGAATGTCCTGAAATTCCTGAAGAAGAATAATTTTATTGTGGTCTTATGTTAGGTCAGGAAGAATTGAGAGGAGGATCTACTTTGACATAAACAATACTGTAGACTGTGGTGTTGCCAGCAACATGAAGAGGTTGACACCGTCATCCAGCACCCGGTATTCCTCAGTTATTCAGTGGATTTGATCATGCAGAATAGATTACCGATGAACATTTAATCCATCTATTTACTCCACTAGATAATAAGCTCTTCGGAGGAACAATTTCTCTCATTAATCATAACATTTTGGGGTTCAGGATACTAAACAATATAAGGTGATATTATTTTCAGCCTGATGGCAGAGCAAGAAGCTCTGCCTATGATCAAAAAGCTCTGCCTCTCCTATGAATTTTTCCACTACTCCACTCGCTGTGCTCCCAACCCAGCTGCCCCTGCTGGGAGGTGGGAATATAGTGAAAATCTCTTCTATGGGCCATCACCATGAACTGTTTTCCACAGCTTGCATCAGGTAAGGCTGTTCCCTACTAGGAATTATAATAGTAATGATATCAGTGAGTTTTATGACTGCCTATGTGTAGTTTATAACTAATTTCATGTTTGTGGCAACCTTAAAGATAGGTTGTAATAGTATATTAAGGAGACAAGGAGACTGAGATTCAAAGCAGTCATATAAACTAGCCAAGGTCTAAGCCAGAGTATTAAGCTAGTATTGGAACCAAGTCTAGATGCTTCCAAAGTCCATGCCCTTTATCATATTAGACAATTCCTTGTAATGCCAAACATAAGTATTTGACTTTTGATGTAGGATTATAGAAGACTGAAAGCTGTTAAATGTGCAGAATTAAGCCACAGTTTTGGATTGACAGGTGACAGATTTCAAATTTTGAATCAGAAACCCTACTCACCAGTCAGTTGCTTTTTGTATTAATGACTAAAGGTGAGAATTGCTTGTGATGAATGCCTGTTCGTTTAGTCTTCTCTACCTTGGCCATCCTCACTTCTCTTTTTTCCTATGATAATAGGACATGGTGACTGCAGCATCTACTTATCTGTTTGAAGCCACAGAAAAAAGATTTTTTTTCAAAAATGTATCAATATTAATTCCAGAGAATTGGAAGAAAATCATTCAGTACAAGAGGCCAAAGCATGAAAGTTACAAACATGTAAGACTCAAAAAGTGTCTCTTAAAAATATTTTCTCTGCTGCTTGTCAATTTTGACCTAAATTAATCATTTCAGAGTTTTTCACACAAATGTTATCATTCCTATTCTGACGTTTTAAACACCTTTTTAAACATTTTCAGGTTGATGTTTTAGTCTCACCACCTACCCTCCCCGGTAGAGATGAACCATATACCAAGCAGTTCACAGGCTGTGAAGAAAAAGGAGAATACATTCACTTCACCCCTGACTTTGTACTTGGAAAAAAACAAAATGAATTTGGACCATCAGGTAGGAATTTTGGTTAAAACAAATGTTTTGCCATGATTCCAACATGCAGCTTTATATCCATGTTCAGTATACAAGCCTTGGAGCCAGAGTCCCCAGGGTCAAATCCTGACTCCCCTACAGCTATGGGTGACTTTGGACAAGCAACCCAGCCTCTCTGTGCTTATTTCCTAAAAAATGGTGAGTAGAGGAGCTCCTATCTTATAGAAATGTTGGGAATATTAAACTAGATCATCCTTGTAATTGTACTCAGTATGGTCTCTACAGAAATTTGAACATGGGATAGCCATAGTAGATGTTTTGCTTTAGGAACACTTTTTAGGTTTTAATTTTTCAGTTCTCCACTGCTGGATATTAATCAATCACCTGCCACCTCCATGGAAGGCAGATTTGTGGCCCCTGAAAAGGGCCAAGATGACAATTCCTGGCCAAGAGAAAATGCTCACAGGCTGTTAGTTGCTGATACTATTATTCAATCCATTCTTTGAACCAGATGAACTTGTCTATAAGTGATCATTTTTACCTATGAAAATGGCAATTTCATCTGGTTCAATCTAAGAGTTAAGATCATTGTTTCAAATGAACTAAAGCACAATATTTTTCAGACGAAAATGAAAATTATTGTCAAAGGAGAGTCCAACTCATGCGTCACTACTCAATGAAAGCCTTCCTGAATCTGCACAACCCAGAACCACTTCTTCCTCTTCCACTGCCCCTTCAGCGAACATTCATTAAGTCTCTTATCTCTGTCAAACAGTCAGCTAGTCATGGTCCTCAACATTGCCTGGACCCAATCCTAAAAGCTCCATCATCCTATCCCATCCCAATCTTACCTCTCCTCCATACCTTAGTCTGACCATGTTTGTTGTACTTGCCACCTCTAATCCTTTGTGCCCTTCTAGACATACTTTCTTTTCTACCTGACATATCCAGCAAAGTCAGTCATGTCAGCTACAAGTATAAATAGCACAACTCCCTCACCATTCTTATCCTTATGTTTTATTCAACTTGCCAATTGTCTGTACTGAATTTCCAGTCATTTTTTTTGACACTTGTTAATATGTTTCCAAGATTGTGAAAGGAAATTGTAAACCTAATTGGTATATTTTAAAAAAACACATTTTCCAAGCTCAGTGAAGTCCTCAAATCTACTCAACAATGATTGGACTTGCCTTCTCTCCTCTCGCTTTCTCATTCCCCATAGCAGCTGTTTTAAAGCTTCTACCACTTTTCTTAAGATCACTAGCCAGTGTTTTACACCTCATGAGTTAACGGATGCCTTGATTGAGAAAATAGAGGTCCCTTCCTTCTTCCTTTCTACTCCCAAACTCATGTCCACCTTCATTTTCCTCCACTTCCACCTGTCTTAGAAGAGGAAGATTTTCTTCAGTGTCTAAAGCCAATGTCCCTACCGGAGTTCTTATTCTTTTCCCATACCCCTCACCTCAGCCCTTATCCCATAACTGACAGTTTCCCCCCTTCCTTCTTAGACAAGTGTTTCTGCCATAATGTGATACATGTGTTTGTGGGAAAACTCACATTCTGCAAAACAATGCCTTAAAAACAACAAGGCTTTTGGGGGGAAATAAGATGAAGAAGAAACTCCTCAAAATCTATGTATTTGTAATAAAAATGATAACAAAATCAATAGGTCCCTGGAAAGATCTTTTGGACCATCCAAGCAGCAGTTCAGTGTGGCTGCAAGCTGCCTCCACAGAAGATATTTAAAGTACAGAGACACACAGACACATAGACACACACACACACAGAAATGCTGTTGGAAGTGAGAACAGGGCTAGTAGGAACTGAGACAATGATTGAGATAGGAATGGAATTCTAAGTCAGAGGTGTTGCTTTTTTAATAAAAATTATATATAATTAAGATGTACAACATGATGATTTGCTATACATGTACATAGTGAAATGATTACTACAGTTGAGCTAATTAACATATCATCTCCTCACATAGTTACCTTTTTGCATGTGTGGTCAGATCACCTGAATTCTCTTCTTTCAGCAAACTGAGGAGGGCATGGGAGCCAGGCAACCAGTCATAAGCTGAAAAGAAAGCCAGTCTGAGAGTGGACTCTTCTAAAAAAAGGAACCACAGGTTCAGGCAGATTTAAATTTTCTTAAAATTCACCAAATTCCAAGCACTGTAGCTGATATGAGAGCTTTTTCCTCCCACACTGAAGGATGTATATAATTCATGTTCACTCATCTGGCCCCATTTGCCTAGGAACCTAAAAACAGTGTTTTAAACTTTAATGTGTAGAGGAATAATTTAGGGATCTTGTTAATAAGCAGATTCTGAGTCAATAGGTCTAGAGTAGACGCAAGATTCTGCATTTCTTGTCAGCTCCCATGTGATGCTGACACTGCTGGTGCAAGGAACACATTTTGAGTAGCAATGACTTAAAGAAGAAACATGACTTCTTCATAATACTGACAGTGTCCTCTGATTTTCAGATCTCACGAGATAATCTGAATTGGAGAAACACACATTGTAGTGGACCAGACTATATTTCCAACTTCTACTTCTCCATATCTATTTCTGCTGAAGTTTTTCCTAATATTGCTAAAACAAAAAATGTACTTATTTTTTCATCCTGCATTTCAAGGATGAAATTCTTTATTCTTCTATTCACCCTGAAATTCTTAGGGAAGAAAAATTTTAATTCTGACTCCCTCTCTCTAACCTTATCCTAGTCAAGGATTATATCTTACTCATATGTATATTTCCTAGAATCTAGTATAGTGCTGAATATATATAATTGAAAATAATGTTTTCATTTCATTAATGCTTATATGTGCTAAGTATTATAAATTAATCACCTTATTTAGACACCCGCCCAAATTATATTTTGTCTATAGCAGTGTTTTTCAATCTTTTTCTTTCATTATCAATCTCCTACGGAGCATATATAGACATTTTTAAACTAATTGTACCTTCGTGAAATTTTAATACCACAGATGTGTTATATGTATGTTTATGTTGTTGGCAGGAGTGAGTTTTGTAGAGCCAAAAACCACTGTAATATCTAAGACATTTTGCCCCCCAAGAACCAAAACTCAAAGTTCAATCTGTTCTGCCCATGGCATACACATAATAAATGTTTCGTTGACTTAACAAATGTGGAATAAAAAATAATATGCTAAAAACTATATAATTAATAAAATGAAATGTAATTCAGTATTCTTTTTATAAACAAAAATATAAATGTTAGCAGTTATTCAAAGCCTAAAATTTCTGGATTTTAAAAAATTTTCTTAAAATATATGAGGGATGGATTATGTCACTTGAAATATAATCATGTATTTGAAATATTTTCCCACAGGTAGACTGTTTGTTCATGAGTGGGCCCATCTCCGCTGGGGAGTGTTTGATGAGTACAATGATGATGAGCCTTTCTACAGCGCTAACACAAAGAAAATTGAAGCAACAAGGCATGACTATTTAAACTGTCTTAAATTACCGCAGGCAGTAACTTCTCATTTTCCTTTGACTGATTTCTTTCAAAAGCCTTGCTTTCATTTTTGTCCCAATGCAGGTAACAGATACGATATCACAAAACAGTGCTTTTTGGTTTTTTAAGAAAATGTATCTCAAAGAAGCTGATTGTCCATTTATTTATTTATTCATTTAAAAAACTTATTTATTTATTTGGTTGTGCTGGGTCTTAGTTGCGGCAGGCGGGCTCCTTAGCTGCATCTTGCTGGCTCCTTAGTTGTGGCATGCAAACTCTTAGCTGTGGCATGCATATGGGATCTAGTTACCTGACAAGGGTTGGAACCCAGGGCCCCTGCATTGGGAGCACAGAGTCTTAACCACTGTGCCACCAGGGAAGTCCTGAAGCTGGTTGTTCATTTAAAATACACATAACTTCAAGAGCATTTGGTAGTCAAGTTGACATATTTTTATACCTCTCTACCATAGCTGCCAGAACTCATTTTTGCTGAAGTGAGTGCTCTCTGTAAAGGGTTGTACTATGTGCTAGGAGGTCAAAATTATTTACTCTACAAAAGAATGAAAAAAATAAGTAGTGGTAAATGCGACTGAGTAGGAAATCAACCAGCTTCAAAGAGCCAAACAGAAATTTCCTGGGATTTATAACGTTCATGTTAAAATACAAATCTAACATCACAGTTAATAATGGACAATCCTCTTGATTCTGAGATCAAGAGAGCAGAATGGGTGGGGTAATCAATGTAAAATTGGGCATCATCAGCTTAATCAATCTTAGATGCCCTGCTGGGGGAGGGGACTTATCAAAAATGTACAGATTTCAGAGTAGGTCCTTCCTCAGCACCATAGCACCAAGTTTTAGGATGAGTATTTTAAAGACTATTATGTGATTACATTTGTTTATATCATATTCCCCTAAATGTCTAAGTCTATGCATACTATTCATCATGGTTGTTAACACAGATAACACCATTATGTTTGCTGAGTTTTGGGGCAATAGAGGCACAGACATATTTAGAAGACTCCCTGAATTACTAAATAAAATCTAGTCTTTGCTTTTTAAATTTGAACTGGAATATACTGAAAAGATCAGCTACATTTCACATTCCAGCATATTTGTTACAATCACTACCACTTATGGCAAATTCCATGCAATAAAACATATGTCTAAAATCCCTCTACTATTCTTTACTGTCCTTGGCAGTATCCCAGTCTTTCCTTCTAGCCACATTTCACTTTGGATAAAAATATTCCTTGAATAATCAAAATACTTGTAGCTATGTGACATTTCATTCTCTTGAGGATAATTTCTTTGAATAAGAAATACACAAACAGCCTCAGGCTAAAGTGGTACCAAGAGTAAATGATTTCATAAGATGCCTTTTCCAGATGCCTGCAGTGCATTTACCATCACAAGGGTACTAGGAGAGATGTTTGGAAAAGGGGAGCCTACAGCCACTAGTATAAGCAGGAGAGCAGGAGATTTAATTCCAGAAGAGAACTCACCCTTTGCATAGACTGGAGATCCTACTTAAAATTTCCCTCAAAAATTTCTTGAAAAACAGATAAGTGCTCTGGTAGGAACCCTGAAACTTTGCTGTCAAAATAGGATGTATGTGGTATTCAAATAAGAATAAAAACCTTGATAAAGATCATTATTGAAAACCTTGATAAGAAGACCACTTAAGGTTTTATAAAAATTTTAATGATTAGGTTGCCTCAAAGACTAACTGTCACACATTTTCAGGTGTTCCACAGGCATTACTGGTATAAACAGAGTGTATAAGTGTCAAGGAAACAGCTGTGTAGCTAAGGGATGCAAAATT
The DNA here is from genome assembly GCF_937001465.1 of Orcinus orca. NCBI lineage: Eukaryota > Metazoa > Chordata > Mammalia > Artiodactyla > Delphinidae > Orcinus > Orcinus orca. The sequence continues at coordinate 136,708,142 of NC_064559.1, read as the reverse complement.
GATTCCAAGACAAAACTGTATGAAAAAGATTGTCAGTTCTTCCCTGATAAATATCAAACTGAAAAGACATCCATAATGTTTATGCAAGGTATTGATTCTGTAAGTATACCAATCATTACTTCAGACTGTATATTTATAATCAGAGGACTTGTTATCATGTTTATAAAATATCTGTTCAGGGATTAGATGTATTATTATAGAGCTCTTCGAACATTGGCTGGCACATAGTAAGTACTCATCTAGTGTCACCTATTATTATTATTATTATTGAAAATCTGCCTTACTATTATATGTTTCCTCCCTGAATCATATTTCATTCAATAAACAACATTTTTAGAGAAGAGGTTTTTAATACTTTTCAGATTTGTAGTTGAGTTTTTAAATGCATCATATAAAAAAATAAATTCATCATATATAAAATTTCCTTTCATTTTGTTAACCTTTTAGGTCGCTGAATTCTGTAACAACAAAACCCATAACCGTGAAGCTCCAAGCCTACAAAACAAAATGTGCGATTTCAGAAGCACATGGGAGGTGATCAGCAGTTCTGAGGATTTTAGAAACACAGTGGCTATGGTGGCACCACCCCCTCCGCCTGTCTTCTCATTGCTAAAGATCAGTGAAAGAATTGTGTGCTTAGTCCTTGATAAGTCTGGAAGCATGGCTGTAAGTTCATGCACCCATTTTTCCTGGATGTAGGGACAGGGAAGTGACTGAATGCTTAAGGACACTCTGACTGCTACCTGCACCTGGATTCTTCTAAACTGCACGGTGGCATAAGTACCATCACTTCCTGTGATCTTGACCTCAAGAGGGGCAATGAACATTATAATGAAAGAGAAGGATGGCAATAGAGTTAGAAGGACCTAATCCAAGAAACTGTTTTTTTCCAGAAAATGGAGAGTTTATGGAGGAGGACTTTTAGGTCCTTTAGTAAAGCTTTTGTTAGAAGATCAGAACTGGAGACTGAAATATGTAAAAGTTTCCTAACCTTGCTCCCTCTATCTACTGTAAATACTTGACAGGAATGAGGAGAGAGTGAAAGATCAACCAGGAGTATTCTTAACATGGCTTTATCTTATCTGCATCATCTATATGAATGACCTCCTTATGCTCAAAGACACAGACAAAAAGCATCACCATAAAGAAGATAGGACCAGATTCAGCCATTCATTCCTTCTACCCTCATTAAGTGAATGGTACTAGGCTTTAGGAATAGAGATCCATATCTTTGAACAGTTCATAGTTGAAGAGACAAAATTCTCTCTCTTCCGCATCATGAGTTAACTCATACTTACCTTACCCTTCAAAATTTGATGTAGGTACCCACTTTGTCCAGGACATGGGCCGGTCTTCCAGGCTGGGCTAAGGGCCCTTCAGCAGATCTTCCACAATGACCTGTACAAACCTCTTTTACTATATATTATATTGAAACTACACATTTCTCTCCTACTATACTGTGAACTCCTCTAGGGCTTGAAATCATGTTCTCTAGGAACCAGCCTCCCTAGGACTTGAAGCAGTCTTATTCATCTTTGTATCCCTTTTGTCTAGAATAGGGTTTATCACATGTAGGCACTCAATAAATAATTGTTGAAATGAATGGACTACAAATGAGCAGATGTAATGTGATAAGGTACCCAGAAGGATGGCACATTTGAGGCAGAACAGAGCATGCTGAAGATCAGGAATAATGTATTCAACAAATGGGGGTTGGGTGGTAGTGGAAAGGGCAGAGGATGATACAGCTGGGTGAAATAATCCACAATAGCACAGGGTTTCCGAAAGAGCATCAGAGTGGTAGATACCAGCACACAGAAGTGTTCTAGGAAGTGTCGCTGGGGAGAGATGAGGTTCTTAATTGGAAGAAGATGAGCAGCCTCCCCTAGACAGGGTGCAGGAAGAGCCACGTTTAAAGATAAAGCAAAGTGGTAGAGAAAACCTGCTAAGATGGGGATGTAGAAAAAGTTCTTCACCATGATTTCGTTCCGTGGAGTTCAGAGGGAAATTTGGGCATGTGTTAGGAAGAAGTACCACAGGTCAATTGGTATTGAGGGACTGAAAAAAGACAAACGCATGGAAAGGTATATATCCTGGGTATTCACCTAGGAAATAAGGATATGAGTCCTAACGGGTTACCAAAGAACCAATTCCAGTTAATCCCTAGTGGAAATGTGGTGGGGAGAGGTTAGGAGCAGAAGAGGAAATGGGTGGGGTAGGAATGGGGTCTCTCAGAATTTAGAGTAAGTTTCATCTTTTGGGTAGTCTGGTGGCCAGTGGATGGAGAGATTTCAGTTTCTAGCTGGAGTCCATGATAGTCTGGTTTGAAACTGTGGGACCTGGGGAGGAGTTTCATCTTGATACAACTGGAACAGAGGATCCCAGGAGTAATTAAGCAGTCTCTAAGATGTCATCACCCCCCCAGTTCCAGCCCAACGCCCACCCTACTCTACACCTCTAATTTAGGTTCTTAGAAGCCAAGAATCAGCTCTGGTTAAAAGCCTGGGTTCCTTACTATACTATATATATGTATTACATAATAAAACTGTATTTTTTAATTTTATCAATTGAAAAAATGTTTTCTTTTATAACATCAACTACTATTGACATAAAATCTTTAAAAACAAATTCTATTCACTCATTTTATGTGATCTGCTATTATTTTCCAGTCAAAAATTACTTGGTTGTTTTTCCTAACCTTTTTTATTCAGGGTTCTAATCGCCTAAATCGAATGAATCAAGCAGCAAAACATTTCCTGCTTCAGACCGTTGAAAATGGATCCTGGGTGGGGATGGTGCACTTTGACAATACTGCCTACATCAAAAGTAATCTAATCCAAATAATAAGCAGCAATGAAAGAAGACAGCTCTTGGCGAGTTTACCTACAGCTGCTGGTGGAGGAACTTCCATCTGCAGCGGAATTAAATCAGGATTTCAGGTGAAAATTGTACTTCAAATATAGTTTTATTATTAGGACATTTTTATGTTAAGTGCTGCTTCACATACTTGCTCCCTAATTTTAACATAACTAATTCTAAGAAGCATAGAACTAATCACATAGAAAAAATCACTTGTCCATATTTTAATGGATCAGTAAATCAATGAGTAAAGTAATGGGTAAATAAATGACCATTAAAATTCCACTGGAGTATAAGCCCAATGAGGTCAGAGACTTTGTCTTATTACCATGCAGTAGTCAATGCTCAATTAATGTTAATTAAATAAATAAGAGTTCTTGAGCAGCAAGAGTCATCAAATTTTAAGGCAAAGAAGAAAGTCAGATGGTATGATTCCACTTCAGGCCAATCTTCATTTTAGTTTCTGTGACGTTCAGTTAGGGAAACTAATGTTTATCTGTCAAAGTTCCAGATGTAGCAGGAACTGTTAGTCATACTTAGGGTAAGGAATACTGGTCAGAACATGAGTTTTGACATCACAGTACTGGCTCTGCTACTTACAAGCCATGTAATCTAGGCAGAGTTTTCAGTCTCTTTGGATTCTCAATGCCTTATCTATAAAATACAGAAAATAAGAATGCCTATCTCATAGGATTATTATGAGCAAAATTATACATGTTCATACTTAGAACAATATTTATTATATTACATAGTGAACATATAATTCACAATAATTATTATTATGAACCTTATTTTTATACAAATGGTCATCTTGAACTCACAATTAATATCATTTGTGTCATTTTCCTGCTTAGAAATCCTGTCCCCTCACAGTCTATAAAATTAAGTCTGAATTTCTCAGTCTGATGTTATTTAAAAGCTTCTCAGCCTCTGATAAACCTGCCCTCACCTCTCTTGCCAGTATTTTCTCAGTTCTCCCTTCCCAATGCTCTATGCTCCAACCAACTTACTGTACACATTGTTCTCCAAGCCCACTATGTACTAACAGCCTCCATATATTTGCCCATGTAATTCCTCTGCCTAAAGTGCTTCTTTTCCATCTTTGCATGTTAAAATTGTACCAATTCTTCAAAATCCTTGCTCCTTTATGTAGCTTTTCCTGCTACTCCCAACTCTATTGAATATCCCTCTTTTATAAATAGAATAGCATTTTTAGCATAGCTTTCTACCACGAAGTCTGGGTTCAAACTCCAATGATCACTTATCAGCTTTCTGACCCTAAGCCTGACGCTTCACCTCACTAGCCTTCAATTACCTCATCAATAGGGTAATGAAAGCTAGCACGTAGGGTTGTTCATGTTTAATTTATTCAACATATTGTAGGGAGCAGGGAGTAAACATAACATATTTTAAATAATTCAACACATATTTATTTATGTAAGAAGCAAATCTTGCATGTTAATTCAGTGGGGAACAGATAATACATAGATAAATCAATCAATTAATTTATTTTAAAAACAATAATTGAAGGTTGTGGAGATAGTGTTGTGAAGGGACCAAACAAAGGTAATGTGACTAAGTAACAGGGAAAAGAGGAGCACAGCCTACTTTAGGTAGAGAGGCCATTGAGGCGCTTTCTGAAGTGTGATGGTTAAGCTAAGATTTGAAAGATGAGAAGGAGCCAGTGGTTCAGGCGGAAAGAAAAGGGCAAAGTCCCTTGGGAAAGAGGTGAAAAAAACTAAATTATTCTAAGAAATGATAGAAGCTATTGGCACTGGAATTTGGCAAATGAAGGGGTATGAAATATGATTGCCAGGTAGACAATGGTTAGATCCTTCAAACCCTCAAAAAATATAAGAGGTTTGTATTTTAAACACAACAGAAGGCTTTCAAGTATCAGAGACTGATAATTAATTCATGTTTTAGGAAGATGACTCTGGTTGCCTGATTTAAAATAAAATGTAGGGAGTAAGAGTGGTAGTAGGGTAGTAATCTAGGGACAGGTTGGGAGTTTGGAGTTGGATTAAATTACACAATGTGTAAAACACATTTAACACTTAGCAAATTTCAGTAAATGGTAGCACTATTATATTGTTTCTCTTTACTGAATATATTAGTTGTGTATTTGTCACTCTTCTCTATATTTCCTCAGCTTATCACCCAAATCTCAATAAATATCTTTAAATTTAATTATTTCCATGAATGCAAAAAACCATGTAGTTCCTGCTGAATCCCCAGGAACCAGTACAGTGAATAAACTAATACAAGAAAGGGAGATGTGAAGGACAGAGAACCATGCTTAATGTCTGAATCTTCATTTGTTCTTGACTGTGTAGGGGGAATGTGGTGGGGATGCTGTATAAATGCTATAATGTATCAACGCATTTCCTATATTTTAGTTTGGTTCCTGCATATCACACCATATTTCACATATATTATAAAACGTACATAATAGTCATTCTTTGCCTCAAAACATGCAAAATTTGAAATGAGACTGGTCACTTTGTCCCCTGACACCAGCATTATTAAGAATTTCTACATTCTAAACCCTCCTTTGTAAATCTACACACACCTCCACTGCAAGTTCATGAAAGCCACTGATAACCTGTCATTTTTTCCCTCTTGGACTGGACTCAATTTCTCAAAATGGTGTGTCAAGAAGCCATTACCAACAAAGCTGTCAAAGATGAAATACGGTTGCTATCCTGGGATAAATTCTCTTTATCCTTTCTTACAGGTGTCTAGATTCAAAACTCTCAGTTGGTTCAAGCCACAAATAGAACACAATCTCAATAAGTCATGTATTCTCTTACACCACCAATATGCTTAGTTTTGTGCTTGTGACTATGAGAGGTAAAATCAAAATTATATAACAAGATCTCTAACCTTGACCTGCTTAGAACTTTCCATATCTTTTCTTTATAAGCATACTGAGGGTTCCCTAATTTGGAGTCATTAACTTTTTTAAAATGTTGAGGTAAACTCTTAATGCATCTAGCTGCATATACAACAGACTTTATACACCGAAGCCTGTCAGAGGATATGCTGGTCAAAGAAAACAGAAGAATATTTAATGCCACATTCTGCCATTATATTTTTGGTGTCTACTTGTCCTGAGTTCCCCAGACTGAGATGTCATAGTCATTTAACCCAAGCAGGATTTTCCACACCCCTGCTCCCACACAAACTTCATCTGAGCAAACATTCCCTACATCAGGTGGACAGAAAAATAAAGTCATGTTTAAGTTCCCCTAGCAGTTGTTGACTGCAGATCCTATGATTTTAAAAAAGAAGCTATCTCCTCTTTTCTGCACACTTTATTTTCTATGTCTATTTGATCTAGGAACACCTGTAATAATGCTCTGATTATATTTGTAGGTAATTGGAAATAATTACTCCCAAATAGATGGATCTGAAATAGTGCTGCTGACTGATGGGGAGGATAGCTCTGCAAACACCTGTATTGATGAAGTGAAACAAAGTGGGGCCATAATTCACTTTATTGCTCTGGGACCAAATGCCGATCAAGCAGTCATAGAGATGAGCAATGTAACAGGTAAAATATGACATACATTCTAGTCCTTTGATAACAATGCATAAATGTAGAGGCTGACAATTCGACAACTTCTCTTAAGCTCCTGCTGTGCAGGTGCTGTGCTAGGAGCCTGGGACCAGATTAACTCTGGTTTAACACCAGACCTGATCTCAAGGTGCTCACAGTCATGCTGGCAGGAGAGACAAATAAAAGTAGTAATCAGATAGCATAATCAGATAACATTCTTCCATAACAGGAGACATACATAGGAGTCAAGCACTATGTGGACAGAGGGAGCCATTGATTTTCCCAGGGTTGAACAGAGTCAGGGAAAGAAGGCATGAGAGACAAGGTGACATTGGAGCTGGACATTTATCAAGTTGTTTGCTTTCTCTGGAAGAAAAAGTGATGAGAGGGAAAAAAATCATGTTGGGATGACAATGCAAGCCACATTGAGGGACAGTGGGAAATACATGAGACCAGAGTCTAGACTGGAGGTTAAGGAATAGCTCAGGCTGTATAAATATAATAACAGGTTTCTGATTAAATATACAATAGCTATTATCTTAGATACAGAGACATGTAATGAAAATGGACTACATGTTTTCAGTGTCTTCTTAAACATAGTAGAGAACACAATTTATAACGTTATGAATATCAATTATTGCATTGAATTGACCTCTAAGGCTACCAAACATATACTTGCTCTTTAATGCTTAATTGTACAAACTCCCATCATTTCAAAGTACTTTTACGGCCATTGTAAAATATTTCTGTCCCAAGTATTCCCCCCAAAGTAGTGCCTTTTTTGGACTTGTCTCTATTGTTTACCATTTTTTTTAATCTCCTCATTGCCAACTATTGTCAGAATATCTCAATATGAAAGTTCTTTAACTTTTCTAATATTCTGATTCTGATCCACTCTGGCTGGAAAACTTGAAAGCTTACATTGTTAGAACTGTATCTTAAATGATAATTAAAGTGAATAATTCTCCTAAAAGGTTATGTGAACTCTGTGAGCTTTAGTACATGAAATTGTAACATTTTTCATATTCTTTGATTATTTCATGCATTTAAGCCAGGAAGATTTCTATAAGTGGGGTTTAAAGGTAGCTTACCTCCCAGTTATGACATTTTTAAGTTAACATTTCAGAGTTAAGCATTACACCTATCTGATTTTGGTCTATTTTAACAATACAAACTGAAACTATGGCTTTGTTTACCCGATATCTAATTAATCACTAAAATGTGAAAATATTTATTTTCTGGAAAGCAACCGATTTAATGTATTTACACCTTAGGAGGAAAACATTTTTATGCTTCAGATGAAGCCCAGAACAATGGCCTCATTGATGCTTTCGCGGCCCTTGCATCAGGAAACACCGATGCCTCCCAGCAATCTCTTCAGGTCAGAGTTCCCAGTCCTTGGGTTTTTATGTCTGCGTTTAGCCATAACCAAGACAAATAATTTGGTTGTTATAAGTTTTGAGTTCTATATCTTTCTCAAATAAAATTTTAATTAAAAAATCAATCTGAAATAGAAATTATCCTTTAGATATGACCAAATTAAGTGTTGAAGTATTGAAATAGCAGGTGTATTTTTTTTCCTTTTCCCATGGGGTTTGGTCAAGGGATAACATCAAAACCTAATGTTGTTAAATTTTCCACCAAAAATAGACTTTGTCTAATAGTATAGCATCCGTTTTTATATGAATGCATTAAAAATACCTCATGGGCTTCCCTGGTGGCACAGTGTTTGAGAGTCCGCCTGCCGATGCAGGGGACGCAGGTTCGTGCCCCGGTCTGGGAAGATCCCACATGCCGCGGAGCGGCTGGGCCCGTGAGCCATGGCCGCTGGGCCTGCGCGCCTGGAGCCTGTGCTCCACAACGGGAGAGGCCACAACAGTGAGAGGCCCGCGTACTGCAAAAAAAAAAAACCAAAAAAACAAAAAAAACCCTCATGCTTCCAAGATTTACCCAACCTTCACTGCTATGAAATATATTTAATTTAGATAAATGAACTCAAGAATGTGGATTGGAAATGGAAGGATTATATCTTGGAAATAAATTTGTCAGGAGAAAGAGAGTGAATAATCAGAGCATATCTACAAGTCTAGGGCTTCTCTTACCTCTTAAAGCACTTTTTTCACTGTCTTTTTATGTTATTCACCTCTCTTCTCTTTGTTTGCCTCAACTCTGCTTCTCTTCTGTGTTTCAATAACACCACCGTTTTCTGTTACTTACATTTAAAAACTTGGAATAAATTGATTCTTCTTTGTTCATGCCCCATGAAAAATGTTAACAGAGCCTGTTTACTTCAAAATATAATTTACAAAATTCTGTTTCTCTCCACATCCATTCCCACTAAGTCTATATCATGTCACTTTACGCCAAGTCATCCATCTACCATCTTCCAATTCACCTCATTGCCTACTTTAAAACTTGACATATTCATCTAAACCTATTTTCCTCTACTATCCAACAATGAGGAGGACAGAAGTATAGGATGTAAGGTTAGGATAATATTGCAGATTGGTTTGGAGATCTGTTTTGCAGTTCAGCCTGAACCCAAATTAAGAACAGGTCTGATATCTAGCTTGGCAGTGTACAAAAAATAAACTGAAGGAGAATAAAGCTCATTCCTGAGGGTTTCAGTCTTGTTGACAGAGAATGATGACACAATTGTCTAAAATTGACAAATAAGGTGAGAGAACTAATTTTGAGGATATCATTTTATGCCTGTTCTGTGTGGATGATGGTATATCAGAGTGGAATATACCAAAAGAACTTTAAAATATAAGAGCAGAAATTGGGAAATCAGCTGCAAATGAGACATTTGCGTGCAGGAGGTGCTCAAAGTTTGGGGGATGGACTTTTTAAACAGTATGAAAGGGGGAGGAGTAAAGTTTTGTTCCCCTCACTTGAAATGCTTATAGGTTCTTAAATAGAGAAATAACAAAAAGAAAACAAATTTTTGAATGGTTAATCTGGATTGACATACATGATGGGTAAATCTTGGGAGAAAATAGTGACAAGGTAGAGGTATGTTATCTGAGTGGATGGAAACTTGGATTTGGATGGTGGAGCTGGAATACAGAGAAAAGTTTGCATCCCTCTCTTTAATTAGTTATTTTGCCATACTACTACTATGTAGGCAAGGTCTAATAACTTTCCTAGACTTTCCTGATGGGGAGGCTTAAAAAGTTATTTACATTCAAATTTAACTCAATAATATTTGTCCTCTCAAAGACATGTCCATTTAACATAGGACTAAGATATTTGTCATGGCCATCGTGTTTCAATGGTAGAATTCATATCCTTCTATCAGCGTTGGTGTGAAGGTATCTGCGGTTTAGGACTGTGATGGAGTAGAAGTGACATTTCCCATCATTCCTGAAATGACATATATGAAGGAAGTACCTTTTTGGTCAGTGGATAAAGTTGGCTCTCCTTGACTGAGAGTTGTCCACAAAGACTTGAAAAACTTTCCTTTAAGCCCCTCTTAGAGAAAGGTCCTATCTTTCACTTCTTCTCTCCTCAGGATTTCAGACTTCATAGACATCAGTTTGCCCTCTTTCCACTCTTGTTGGGCATGATTACTGTCCAATGTTAATGCTCTATAGTGTGTGAAAAATTATTTCAAGACTTCACATCAGAAAAATATCCCTCTTTGTCTCATTATTTGCTAGTTCTGATTTTCTCTCTTGAACTCCACCACTTACTGTGTCTCCTCTACTCAAACACTCTAGCCACCAGCATTATTTTATTTTAGGTTATCAAGAAAATGGTAAACTGAGGGCAACACACACACACACACACACACACACACACACACAGAGCTAATCTTCTCAGAGGTAGGTGTACCCTTTAATGCTAAATCCTAGGGTGGGTGTTTGCCAAGACAACTGGGAAAATAATAACAGGGCCATATCTCCAGCTGTAAACCCCATTCTCCTGCTCTAATGCTTTTATTATACCCTGTGCTGTCCTCAGTCCCTATATTTCCACACTTTCTGACTGACAACAGTCACATCCCAATCAGCTTTCAGAGAGATCACAAGCCTAAGGTGGTATGCCATATTTAAGTTTGTTCTCAGGGCAGAAATTTTAAAATATGTAAAACAGCATAAAATTACCCTCTTCTCCAGTCATTAATTCTTTGATATATTTAAACAGCTTGAAAGTAAGGGATTAAAACTCGACAGTACTGACTGGATGAACGGCACTGTAATAATTGATAGCACTGTGGGAAAGGACACATTCTTTCTCATCACATGGAACCAACAGCTTCCCGTTATTTCTCTCTTGGATCCCACTGGAAACTCAGTGGGAAATTTCATAGTGGATTCACCTTCCAAAATGGCCTATCTCAGTATTCCAGGAACTACAAAGGTAAACAATTAACTTTTGGACTTCCTCGCAAATTTATTCTACAGGTGAAAATACATTGTTTAATATCATAAATATGGGTGCCAATACTTGTATCATTTCAAAATTAAGATAAAATAGAATGTACTTTCTATGCCTGTATGGTCCTGAAACTTTTGGTGATAGGAAAAAGAAAGAACTTACACATTAGGAGGAAGGAAGAGAAGGGAAAAAATTAGGTAGGCTAAGAATAACTTTGAGGAGGCAATGTAGTAAGAGTCTGTGCAGTTGCTGTGTAGATAGCTACAGAGCCATTTCTTAGTACTACCAGATCATAGAATCTGTGGACTTTGAGATCAAAGGATAAGGTCAAGGCAAACTTTCCAAAGCTTATTTTTACAGAGATTTCATAAATTTTGGACATCAGGCATTACAATAGTCAGGATGTCCTATCCAAACTGCCTCAACTCTCATCATTTTACCCTCAAAACCCCCCAAATTCTCAAAACCCTGTTTATTCTGCAACACACTTATACAATTTATTTTAGAGTTAGATAATGGAAACAGAAAATAACTTGCTCTTGGACACTTACGCCATTTCCATTGAATTTTTAGGTGGGTGTTTGGACTTACAGTCTTCAAGCAAATGCAAAAGGGGAGACATTAACTATAACAGTAAATTCTCGAGCGGCAAATTCTTCTGTGCCTCCAATCACAGTGAGTGCTAAAATGAATAAAGATACAAACAGCTTCCCCAGCCCAATGATTGTTTATGCAGAAATTCTACAAGGGTATATACCCATTCTTGGAGCCAATGTGACTGCTTTCATTGAATCGAATACTGGGAAAACAGAAGTTTTGGAACTTTTGGATAATGGTGCAGGTAATTCACAGGTTTCTCTGAACAAGCCTATATTTTCATAACTCAGGATATGTTATGTCCCTGTGGCAGTGTGGGGCAGAGGGATAGGCACCAGAAGAATTGATGCAGATTTTGGAAGAACAGCTGGACCAGCATGAAATTCTATCCAGGTAACATCTACAGAGTGATTTGCGAGTGTCTTACACATGGTAAACACTCAATGAATTTTATTTACTGTCATTGTTTGTCATCTAGACAACCAATGTTTACCAACAGATAGGAAAGTCTCATTGGAGAGATTGAGGACTGAATCAAGAATTCTTAATAAGTGTTTCTAAGGGGCATATAATCAAGAAAGGCTGGTGAGAGACAGTGAAACTCAAGCAGTAGTATGAAATTAAGTAGAATTTGGGCCCTTGGCAGGGAGAGGGTGACAGGCAAGAGTAATTCCCAACAGCTAGATAAAAGTTCACATATGCTCTCAGGAACGGAGGCACAAGGGAAGGTAGATCTGCCATAACAGAGGAGGGAACATCACTGGAGCATCATCAGATACCAGATCTGACTGGGAGAAAACAAAATAGAGTGTTGGTCATGCTCTATCTCCTTGGTCTATGTGGGTGAGTGGTACTTAAAGACCTTTTTCCCAGACTCTGAATTATTCTGGGAACTGAAACTTCTTTTGACAGATCATTTAGTAAAGAAATTACCGCATCAGTAAACTTCTAAATTGTCAGAATTTTCTATCAACTTCTTTTCAGTGTAATTAAATCAGTCAATTTATAATCCTACCATCAACTAGAGTTGGCCCTGTGAAAGATCTAGAAGGCAAAATTGTTCCCTGGTTCACCTCAGTGTTTTCATCTAATATGATAATATTTTCCTAAACTGTCCAGTGACTCTTTCCTTTTCCCCAACCCCTTCCATGCTACATTAAAACTCGTGTATCTTGTTTCATTTCTCAGATAAAACCCAATGACTACTTAACTAATTTGGGACACCTTTACCTAAGAAGGTATTGGTGATTAACAATGACTTAGAGCAGGGGTTCTCAAACTTCAGCATGAAAGGGAATCACCTGAAGGGCTTGTTAAAACAGAATACGAATGTTGGAGCCTTCCCTAGGAATGCAAATTAAGAAATTTGCATTCCTAATATGATCCAGAGAAATGCAGATGTTGTTGGTCCAAGGACCTCATTTTAAGAACCTCTCTCCTAGAGTCACAACCTCCCTGAGAAATGTGTTTGCAATTTAACAAATAACTCTAGTACCGGTGATATGAAGAAGTATCCTTATGATACAGTATTCCTGAGCTCCCCCAAATGTTTGTTCTACTAATAGATGGATTTTCCACTGTTAGACCAGAAAGTTAATGGATCATAGTGTAAGAGGTAAGGATTAAAAATAAAAAGGAGAGCCTAGAGATAAACCCACGCACATATGGTCACCTTATCGTTGACAAAGGAGGCAAGAATATACAACGGAGAAAGGACAGCCTCTTCAATAAGTGGTGCTGGGAAAACTGGACAGCTACATGATAAAGAATGAAATTAGAACACTTCCTAACACCATATACAAAAATAAACTCAAAATGTATTAAAGACCTAAGTGTAAGGCCGGACACTATAAAACTCTTAGAGGAAAACATAGGCAGAACACTCTATGACATAAGTCACAACAAGATCCTTTTTGACCCACCTCCTAGAGTAATGGAAATAAAAACAAAAATAAACAAATGAGATCTACTGAAACTTAAAAGCTTTTCCACAGCAAAGGAAACCATAAACAAGATGAAAAGATAACCCTCAGAATGGGAGAAAATATTTGCAAACGAAGCAACTGACAAAGGATTAATCTCCAAAATTATACAAGCAGCTCATGCAGCTCAATATCAAAAAAACCAAACAACCCAATCCAAAAATGGGTGGAAGACCTAAATAGACATTTCTCCAAAGAAGATATACAGATTGCCAACAAACACATGAAAGGATACTCAACATCACTAATTGTTAGAGAAATGCAAATCAAAACCACAATGAGGTATCACCTCACACTGGTCAGAATGGCCATCAAAAAATCTACAAACAGGGCTTCCCAGGTGGTGCAGTGGTTGAGAGTCCGCCTGCTGATGCGGGAGCCGCAGGTTCGTGCCCCGGTCCGGGAGGATCCCACGTGCCGTGGGGCGGGTGGGTTCGTGGGCCGTGGCCGCTGGGCCTGCGCGTCCGGAGCCTGTGCTCCGCAACGGGAGAGGCCACAGCAGTGAGAGGCCCGCATACCACAAAAAAAAACAAAAAAAACCCAAAAACTACAAACAATAAATGCTGGAGAGAGTGTGGAGAAAAGAGAACCCTCTTGCACTGTTGGTGGGAATGTAAATTGATACAGCCACTATGGAGAACAGTATGGGGGTTCCTTAAAAAACTAAAAATAGAACCACCACATGACCCCGCAATTCCACTACTGGGCATATACCCTGAGAAAACTATAATTCAAAAGGACACATGCACCCCAACATTCTTTGCAGCACTATTTACAATAGCCAGGACATGGAAGCAACCTAAGTGTCCATCGACAGATGAATGGATAAAGAAGATGTGGCACCTATATACAATGGAATATTACTCAGCCATAAAAAGAAACGAAATTGAGTTATTTGTAGTGAGGTGGATGGACCTAGACTCTGTCATACAGAGTGAAGTAGGTCAGAAAGAGAAAAACAAATACCGTATGCTAACACATATATATGGAATCTAAAGGGAAAATAATGGTTCTGAAAAACCTAGGGGTTAGGACAGGAATAAAGATGCAGATGTAGAGAATGGACTTGAGGGCACAGGCAGGGGGAAGTGTAAGCTGGGATGAAGTGAGAGAGTAGCATGGACATATATACACTACCAAATGTAAAATAGATAGCTAGTGGGAAGCAGTCGCATAGCACAGGGAGATCAACTCGGTGCTTTGTGACCCCCTAGAGGGGTGGGATAGGGAGGGTGGGAGGGACGCACAAGAGGGAAGGGATATGGGGATATACGTATTCATATAGCTGATTCACTTTTTTATATAGCGGAAACTAACACAACATTGTAAAGCAATTATACTCCAATAAAGATGTAAAAAAAATCTTTTAAAATTAATAAATTAGCTAAGGAAATCTTGACATAAAAAATAAAATAAAAATAAAAAGGAGTGTTTGAAGATAAGTCAAAATAGGTAATTTGTATGTGACTGGAGTGATAATTAAATCTTATGCAAAGACAATTTTTCTTTAGTGGGGATCCTTGTGTGTATACACACACACACACACACACACACACACACACAAAGTAACACAAGGATATCAATTCAACATGATACTAGTTGGCAGAGCAAAATGGAAATATTCCCCAAGGGGTCAATCACAGAATAGGGAGCCCAATCAAGGCAATATGCTTATAAAGCCCATATGCTTGGTTTAGAAAATGCATAAATTTCTCTTTTTCTTTACAGTAGTAATTTATTCTTTCACTTCTATAATAAGGTGCTGATTCTTTTAAGAATGATGGAGTCTACTCCAGATATTTTACAACTTATAAAGAAAATGGCAGATATAGCTTGAAAGTACGGGCTCATGGAGGAGAAAATGCTGTCATGCGAAACTTATGGCATCCACTGAATAGAGCTGCATATATACCAGGCTGGGTAGTAGATGGTGAGTACCTCATAATATTATTCAAGCTGTCACTGAAACCCAGTGACGGGTTGAATAATTGTGAGTTGATATGGTTAAGGCTGCAAATAGTTTACAACTTCAGAGTATAGCTTTTCCCATTTCTGGAATGAAGTTCTCAGTCATACTACAGTGTGCCTCCAAATTAACGTAAGGTTTGGTACAGTGTCTGGCATCTTGATAAATGTCACCCATTATTATATTAGTTTGGAGCATCTTACCTATATCAACAATAATATGCCACATTTTCAGTTCAGGGTAAAGCAAACAGGCTAATGGGTTATGTACCTAAGTACAAACCAGTGGTAGAATTTATCCTTCCGATTACATATGCTGTTAAAAGATATGTGAGTAAACATTTACTTGGAAAGTTTTTACTGAGTCAAAAGGAAAAATGTGTAGAGGAAGGTGATGATAAGGATTAAAAATGCATTTTTGTTAGCTTTCCTTTGTTTTGTCGCTTGTGACTTTTAGGGGCTTTCTGTTGGCAATTGGAATATAACCCGAAGTATTATTCCCTAACACTTGCAACGGGGAGGAAGTAAGGAACCTGGCACAAGTGGTTGGGAGGGAACCAGTAGTAATTTCCCCAGGTTTATTCCCATCTTGAAGATAATTTGAGAAATAAAGCATTTCCTTTTTTTTTAAGGCATATGTTGAATTATATAACAATATTCCCATTCAGTGCAGCCTTAATGCCAAAGCCATTTATTTATCCAGTTCTACCCTACAATACTCTGGTCAGGATACTAATGAAAGAATTCTTCCACCAATTGCATGCTTATGACTTTGTCACCAAAATTAGTAAAATGTAACTGTGTATATGGGGAAAAAAAGGGAAAGATGTGGGATAGGAAATACAATTTGTTGAGTTCTGAAAATATTAGTGCAGATTTGCCCATTAAATACCAGGACTTTTTAATGCAGGGAACATTAAAGGGAATCCACCAAGACCTGAAATTGATGAGAACACTCAGACAAACTTGGAGAGTTTCACCAGAACAGCATCTGGAGGTGCATTTGTGGTTTCAAACGTTCCAAGTGATCCCTCCTTGACTGACGTCTTCCCACCAAGTCAAATCACAGACCTTAAGGCCACATCAGATGAGGATGAGATCAGTCTAACATGGACAGCACCAGGAGATGATTTTGATGTTGGAAGAGGTAAGGACGAAGTGTCATGCAGTGTTGATTAAGTGAAAGTTGCTTGTTGCAAAAGTGAAAGTTGCTTTTTGCAAAAAAGACTTTGCAAAAAAGTTGCCTTTTGCAAAAGTTGCAAAAGGGTGTAAGGTTGTGTGAGAGGAAAACAATTTACAATTAATCGCTCAGCAAAGTATTAATTTTATAATCTCGTGTTTTGAATCATCAAATGTGACACATTTTAACCTGCTATCACTTTTCATAAAGAAGGTAGCATTTGGCAGAGTTTAAAAATCAGAATTCAGCTTTTATGGAAAAATAAATAAGGCTTTGGATATGAGTATAAGCTTGGCATGACTAAATGACATCTTTGAGGAGAATGAATAAAAAGAAATTTAATATGGTATGCTCTAGTTTCTAAACTATATGTAACATTTTTTTTCTTAGTTCAAAACTATATCATAAGAATAAGCGGAAGTATCCTGGATCTAAGGGATAATTTTGATGATGCGCTGCAAGTAAACACTACTGATCTGTTACCAAATGAGGTCAACTCCAAGGAAAACTTTACATTCAAACCAGGAAATATCTCAGAAGAAAATGCAACCCACATATTCATTGCCATTAAAAGTGTGGATAAAAGCAATTTGACATCAAGGGCATCTAACATTGCACAAGTAGCTTTGTTTGTTCCTCAACCAGATTACATACCTGATGGAATTCATCCAGATCCTACTCCTGATAAAAATCCCCCTAAGTCCGGACTCAGCATTTCTACTTTGGTGGTGTTAGTGGTTGGCACTGTGATAATTGTCAGTCTGATTTTGAGTATCACCATTTGTGTCTTAAGCAGGAAAAGAAATTCTAGCAGACCTAGAACAGGGTTTTAAAAAACATCAATGACAAAAGTAAAGGATGTTTCTCAATTTTTAAATTTATCATGTGTGATCATGAACTCATACAAATAATTTTAAGAGTTTTAGAAGGGATAGTTTGACTACATATAAACATGAAGAGGTATCTGAAAAATTGTGAATCAGTATTAAATTAAATAATTTTATTCATTGTTTTATCACAAAAGGTGATAAAGATCCTTTTTCATATTCATACCTGGCTGTATATTATCTGACACAAAAGTTCTCTATAAAAATTCAGATTTCATCAAGAAGTTAAAACTGTCTATTGGAGTGGTCAAAATGCAAGTGTAAGAAGGCAAATAAACAATATTTGAGAAAAATGAATTTGGTCTCAGTATTTTTCGGTATAAATTGATTTTATTGTATTCACTGAAGGTCTTCAATTATATACTACTATATACAATATAAATAAGGACATGTTTACTGCACTTCATTGATATGGAAGATAATATTAAAGAAGGTAGGGAAGAGGAAATAAGTGGGAAACACCTGATAAATGGGAATGCTGGTTTTACTCTCATAGCATTCATTGGAAAATGAGCTGTGTAGTAGGGCATTTGGGGACTGTGCTATTGAGGCAGAAGGTCTATTAGCACAATTAGTTCCTCTAGTGCGCTGGCACCTACTCAGGCATTGCTAAAAGCTATGCACGTACAGGTGAACATGGAGAAAATGTAGGAAAGGGTAAGTGTAGGACAATAGGCCTTTTACTGGGAGGGGAATAAAAGCCTGAAATTCTATGATAGTGACAGAAATAATACACAACAGCCAGACTTTCCCTGTGTCCTTCCCACCCACCAACCCCATAACTCTGGAGGTAAAGCCTGCTAGTCTGGTTAGTACTGTCCCTGATGCTCTGGTGCAATAGATTTGCTCAGATGGGTCTCAGTTGAAGGCTTTCCCCTTCCAGGTTGGGCCTTGGTTTAGACTTATTTCCAGGACTGCATCAAACAGATAATTGTGAATTAGTAAGAATCAGAAAAATAACTGAATGATTACCATTGTTGTAGTCTGAATAAGCTACAAAATTTATAGGACTCAGTAAAAAATGAAAATGAGGAGCCCCTGTTCAAAAATTAATGAGGATTTCAAGATGGCAACAGCAAAGCATTAAACAGGGACCTTCTAAGCATGAAGCACCATGCAAATGTGTTTTGCATGTCCCTATAGTCCAGGATAAACTAGTGAGAACACCTGCAGTATAAAGGCTCTGCATGGGATTTCCAGTACAGTCCTATAGCATCATTCATGATCTAATAGTTGATGTAGTTATCAAACTTTGGGGCCATCACCTCTGGCAGGGAATCTAGCTACAGGAAAAAAAATCTAAGCTATCCCAGTAAAGGAAGAGAGGCAGCCCTAAGTGGGGAAGAACAGCCCCTTATCAACCCCAGAGATTCAAATGACTGTAGGATTCCTGAAGGGAAAAAAAAACCCCACACCAAGCTGATCTCCCTGTGCTATGCAGCTGCTTCCCACTAGCTAGCTATTTTACATTTGGTAGTGTGTATATGTCAATGCCACTCTCTTACTTCGTCCCAGCTTACCCTTCCCCCTCCCCGTGTCCACAAGTCCATTCTTTACATCTGTGTCTTTATTCCTGCCCTGCCCCTAGGTTCAGCAGTGACCATCTAGAGGGGTGGGATAGGGAGGGTGGAAGGGAGACACAGAGGGAGGGGATATATGTATACATATAGCTGATTCACTTTGTTATACAGCAGAAACTAACACAACATTGTAAAGGAATTATACTCCAATAAAGATGTTAAAAATAAATAAATAAAATAAAAACTTGCCCAAAAAAAAAAAATTCACACCAGCAGCCATCCAACTAGTTGCTGCCCCTAGAGGTGGGCAGTTGTCAGTGTCCCGAACTAAACATCTGCCTGCAGGGGTCTATCCAAGCTTTAGGACTGAGGGATGGTATACATTTACAATCTCAGCTGCTCAGCCAGGACTGAGGGAACCATTTTCCCATGCTCTTACTCATGCTCCTTGGTGTTGGCTGGTGTTGCAGGTCAGAGTGACCTAACAGAGCATGTGTAAACGGTGAGACCCAAACCACAGTGTCTGATGAACATACACTATGACACTAGCATGAAGTGGGACTCAGAAGAGCATAGCTCAAAGTAACTGTGAAGTGAGCCAGGCCTGCTGCAGGTCTAACAGTAAAGTATGGTAGCTAGTCTCCAGAAGGATTTCTAAAGACCCACAACTCCTATTGTTCATGGGCTTATGTAGTTGCCTCCCACATTAGGGTAAGGGATGGCCCCATTGACTTATTTAATTAATAGAAAGCAGCAGAAATGATGGGCATTTTTGTGTTCTTGGGAACTCTGAGATGTCATTTACAAAATTCAGCTACAGTGACAGAGAGACCCCTGCAGAGGTTCCAAGACTATACTGAGAATGAAAGAGGCCTCACTATCCCTGCTTCCCAGTCAAGCCTCAAGATGATCTTATTTGCAGTTATTAGGCTCCAAACATGACCAGCAAAAGAACCTCCCATTTAAGCCCAGTAAACCAATAGAATTATGGAGGAGATAAGCTGGTGGTTGTTTTAAGCTGCCAAGTTTTAAAATGGTTTGGTCCATAGCTCCAGATTACTGAAACAACCAGTAACCGTATTAGTCAGTGTTCCATCTGGGAATCAGAACCACTGTGAACATTGCAGAACTGAGAATTTATTATAGGGGTTAACTGGGACAGTAAAGAACTGAAGAAAGAACCAGAGAATCAGAAAAAAGTTACTAACAAGCCTCCCTGAAATACTGGAGTTAGCTTTTGGTGTTGGATGTTGGAAGCTAAGTAAGGCCAGGAACTAGAGTGGGACCATGAGGGTAGAAGTTTATGGAAGTTTGTTGCCTCTGCATATCTACAAGCTCTGTGAGATTGTTGCCCAGTATCTTGTTATGGGTCTAGGATCATCATGATAGGTCAGCAAAGCCAGCATTCAAGAAGAAGCGTTAGACATGGAGTAGGGAAGAGTAAGGACACCAGCCCATCTCCATGTTTCTTACTGCCTCCTATCAACCCTCCCTTCAGGCAGTTATGGCAGCTGTCTTACATCTGCCTTCCCAATTTAAATCAAATATCTCTTTTCACCAGCTCTAACCCAAAACCTCACGGTTTCTGTGAAATGTATTTCTATGTTTTCCAAGTTGCTTCAGCAAAGCCAATTCAAACATGGAAGCATGTAATGATGACTTGTTGCACAGCAAGGAATTTCCTTATGTCGTAGTAAGTGGACCCTGTCCCTAGCATAATAATAAAAATGTAAGCAAACAGGAAGCTATGAGCTCCTGTGACCTGGTAGATTACTTCCTCCACATTGGCTGCATTGACTACAGAACTTCTGGCCCACTCCCATGAGGAACTGTGGGACTGCCTTTTATACTGCTTGTTTGCTGACTCAGTAATAAACCCAAGTGAAAACAATTTAAGAGACCTTACCAATTTCCAAATGATAAAAATAGTTTTGATATTGAATAGAAGAGAAGGAACTGCCATGAAAAAAAAATAGAGACAGCTTTTGTGTGTGTGTGTGTGTGTGTGTGCATGTCCAAAGATGTTTATTATAGCGTCATATATAACAACCACAATCAAATTAAATGTCTGTCAGTGAAGGACTCAAATAAAGCAGTGACATCTACCCCTTAGAACAGCATCTGGTCATCCTAACAGGAGTGTAGTAGATCTAGATGTCCAACAGGGAAAAATCTCCAAGATACATTAATAAGTGTAAAAAAACCAAAGGATAGAACAGTGTGCGTGAAACGATCCATTTGTGTAAAAAACAAATGTAGAGCTACAGATACATACACATACACACTAATGCACGCCTAAATTTACTAGGCTGATGTACCAAAGAGCAGTCATCTCCAATGAGCACCCATGGCAATAGGTGAAGATATGTCCTTTTTATTTGATCCCCTTCTGTTCTATTTTATAAAAAGTAAAACAATACATATAAAAAGAAAACAATTTTATACTGCCCTGCCTAGGTGTTTATAAAATACTGATGTAATGTCCAGAACTCCTACTATAATTCCTGGAAAATAAACCAGGCCAGAGGGAAAAAAGCTTTAGAAGTGGGGCCCTACCCATATATCCAGACAAAACTATAGTTCAAAAAGACACGTGCACCCCTATGTTCATAGCAGCACTTTTCACAATAGCCAAGACATGGAAACAACCTAACTGTCCATCAACAGATGAATGGATAAAGAAGATGTGGTACATATATATAATGGAATACTACTCAGCCATAAAAAAGAATGAACCAATGCCATGTGCAGCAACAAATGAGAAAACTCAAGTGTGTGAGATCAAGAAAAGAATGATTCAAGAAGGAAGGAGCAGTCAACCGTTTCTGGTTACTGCTGAAATGTGGCTAATGAATATAGCAATACAGTTATTAGTGACCTTAATAAGAGAAATCTTGCTAAAGAAAAAAATGGGTAGTGAATAAATAGAAAAACTGTGTGTACACAATTCTTTCAAGAATCTTAACTTGGAAGTAGAGTGTAGAGAAGGAGTAGAAATTGGGAAAAGTAATATGTGGTGCAAAGAGACTTAATTTGTAGTACAATTGTAAAGTTTTTTTGGAAATGTTATAGAACTATTTTATATTTTAAACTCTATATACTGAACTGATAAAAATTAAAACTTTTACACAATTCTTTGTAATTAGACATTGGTAAATAGCAACATTGGTAAATAACAGACATTATGCCTTAGTTTTCTCACCTGTAAAAATGGTATACTAATACCCAGTCCAAGTGTTGTATAAATCTCATTAGATAATGACAGATCCTTGGCCTCATTCCTGCACATACTTAGTGTTCAATTCATAGCAGCTTTCATGCTGAGAAGCTTTGTACTGTTGTACCCCAAACTCAGGGATCTGAGCACTGAGTGCCAACTGTACATCAGTCAGTCAGTCAGGATATTAAACTCCTACTATTTATCAACACTTTGCAGCTAAGTGCTGTGGATAGAATGGTGAATGAAAATACTTCTCTAAGTCCTCATGGAGGTTAGACTCTAGCAGAAAGACAGATATTAAACAAATCACAAGACATAAATATTTACAAGTTTTCAAAGTGGTCTGAAATTTCATTCAGTCATTCAAAACCTTGTCTTGTTCCTGATCTTAGAGGAAATGGTTTCAGTTTTTCACCATTGAGAACGATGTTGGCTGTGGGTTTGTCATATAAGGCCTTTATTACGTTGAGGTAAGTTCCCCCCATGCCTACTTTCTGGAAGGTTTTTATCATAAATGGGTGTTGAACTTGGTCAAAAACTTTTTCTGCATCTATTGAGATGATAATATGTTTTTTCTCCTTCAATTTGTTAATATGGTTTATCACATTGATTGATTTGCATATATTGAAGAATCCTTGCATTTCTGGAATAAACTCCACTTGATTATGGTGTATGATCCTTTTAATGTGCTGCTGTATTCTGTTTGCTAGTATTTTGTTGAGCATTTTTGCATCTATGTTCATCAGTGATATTGGCCTGTAGTTTTCTTTCTTTGTGACATCTTTGTCTGGTTTTGGTATCAGGGTGATGGTTGCCTCATAGAATGAGTTTGGGGTATTCCTCCCTCTGGTATATTTTGGAAGAGTTTGAGAAGGATAGGTGCTAGCTCTTCTCTAAATGTTTTAACAAATTTGCCTGTGAAGCCATCTGGTCCTAGACTTTTGTTTGTTCGAAGATTTTTAATCACAGTCTCAATTTCAGTGCTTGTGATTGGTCTGTTTATAATTTCTATTTCTTCCTGGTTCAGTCTCAGAAGGTTAGGCTTTTCTAAGAATTTGTCTTTTTCTTCCAGGTTGTCCATTTTATTGGCATATAGTTGCTTGTAGTAATCTCTCATGATCCTTTGTATTTCTGCAGGGACAATTGTTATTTCTCCTTTTTCATTTCTACTTCTGTTGGTTTGAGTCTTCTTCCTCTTTCTCTTGATGAGTCTGGCTAATGGTTTACCAATTTTGTTTATCTTCTCAAAGAACCAGCTTCTGGTTTTATTGATCTTTGCTATCATTTCCTTCATTTCTTTTTCATTTATTTATTTATTTTTTTAACATCTTTATTGGGGTATAATTGCTTTACAATGGTGTGTTAGTTTCTGCTTTACAACAAAGTGAATCAGTTATACATATAAATAATGTTCCCATATCTCTTCCCTCTTGCATCTCCCTCCCTCCCACCCTCCATATCCCACCCCTCCAGGTGGTCACAAAGCACCAAGCTGATATACCTGTGCTATGCGGCTGCTTCCCACTAGCTATCTACCTTATGTTTGGTAGTGTATATATGTCCATGCCTCTCTCTCACTTTGTCACAGCTCACCCTTACCCCTCCCCATATCCTCAAGTCCGTTCTCCAGTAGGTCTGTGTGTTTATTCCTGTCTTACCCCTAGGTTATTCATGACATTTTTTTTACTTAAATTCCATATATATGTGTTAGCATACGGTATTTGTCTTTCTCTTTCTGACTTACTTCACTCTGTATGACAGACTCTAGGTCTATCCACCTCATTACAAATAGCTCAATTTTGTTTCCTTTTATGGCTGAGTAATATTCCATTGTATATATGTGCCACATCTTCTTTATCCATTCATCCGATGATGGACACATAGGTTGTTTCCATCTCCGGGCTATTGTAAATAGAGCTGCAATGAACATTTTGGAACATGACTCTTTCTGAATTATGGTTTTCTCAGGGTATATGCCCAGTAGTGGAATTGCTGGGTCATATGGTAGTTCTATTTGTAGTTTTTTAAGGAACCTCCATACTGTTCTCCATAGTGGCTGTACCAATTCACATTCCCACAAGCAGTGCAAGAGTGTTCCCTTTTCTCCACACCCTCTCCAGCATTTATTGTTTCTAGATTTTTTGATGATGGCCATTCTGACGGGTGTGACATGATATCTCATTGTAGTTTTGATTTGCATTTCCCTAATGATTAATGATGTTGAGCATTCTTTCATGTCTTTGTTGGCAGTCTGTATATCTTCTTTGGAGAAATGTCTATTTAGGTCTTCCACCCATTTTTGGATTGGGTTGTTTGGTTTTTTGTTATTGAGCTGCATGAGCTGCTTGTAAATTTTGGAAATTAGTCCTTTGTCAGTTGCTTCATTTGCAAATATTTTCTCCCATTCTGAGGGTTGTCTTTTGGTCTTGTTTATGGTTTCCTTTGCTGTGCAAAAGCTTTTAAGTTTCATTAGGTCCCATTTGTTTATTTTTGTTTTTATTTCCATTTCTCTAGGAAGTGGGTCAAAAAGGATCTTGCTGTGATTTATGTCATAGAGTGTCCTGCCTATGTTTTCCTCTAAGAGTTTGATAGTTTCTGGCCTTACATTTAGGTCTTTAATCCATTTTGAGCTTATTTTTGTGTATGGTGTTAGGGAGTGATCTAATCTCATACTTTTACATGTACCTGTCCAGTTTTCACAGCACCACTTACTGAAGAGGCTGTCCTTTCTCCACTGTACATTCCTGCCTCCTTTATCAAAGATAAGGTGACCATATGTGCGTGGGTTTATCTCTGGGCTTTCTATCCTGTTCCATTGATCTATCTTTCTGTTTTTGTGCCAGTACCATACTGTCTTGATTACTGTGGCTTTGTAGTATAGTCTGAAGTCAGGGAGCCTGATTCCTCCAGCTCTGTTTTTCTTTCTCAAGATTGCTTTGGCTATTCGGGGTCTTTTGTGTTTCCATACAAATTTTGAAATTTTTTGTTCTAGTTCTGTGAAAAATGCCAGTGGTAGTTTGATAGGGATTGCATTGAATCTGTAGATTGCTTTGGGTAGTAGAGTCATTTTCACAATGTTGATTCTTCCAATCCAAGAACATGGTATATCTCTCCATCTATCTGTATCATCTTTAATTTCTTTCATCAGTGTCTTATAATTTTCTGCATACAGGTCTTTTGTCTCCTTAGGTGGGTTTATTCCTAGATATTTTATTCTTTTTGTTGCAGTGGTAAATGGGAGTGTTTTCTTGATTTCACTTTCAGATTTTTCATCATTACTGTATAGGAATGCCACAGATTTCTGTGCATTAATTTTGTATCCTGGTACTTTACCAAATTCATTGATTAGCTCTAGTAGTTTTCTGGTAGCATCTTTAGGATTCTCTATGTATAGTATCATGTCATCTGCAAACAGTGAGAGCTTTACTTCTTCTTTTCCGATTTGGATTCCTTTTATTTCCTTTTCTTCTCTGATTGCTGTGGCTAAAACTTCCAAAACTATGTTGAATAAGAGTGGTGAGAGTGGGCAACCTTGTCTTTTTCCTGATATTAGTGAAAATGCTTTCAGTTTTTCACCATTGAGGATGACGTTGGCTGTGGGTTTGTCATATATGGCCTTTATTATGTTGAGGAAAGTTCCCTCTATGCCTACTTTCTGCAGGTTTTTATCATAAATGGGTGTTGAATTTTGTCAAAAGCTTTCTCTGCACCTATCGAGATGATCATGTGGTTTTTCTCCTTAAATTTGTTAATATGGTTTATCACATTGATTGATTTGCATATATTGAAGAATTCTTGCATTGCTGGAATAAACCCCACTTGATCATGGTGTATGACCCTTTTAATGTGCTGTTGGATTCTGTTTGCTAGTATTTTGTTGAGGATTTTTGCATCTATGTTCATCAGTGATATTGGCCTGTAGTTTTCTTTCTTTGTTACATCCTTGTCTGGTTTTGGTATCAAGGTGATGGTGTCCTCGTAGAAAGAATTTGGGAGTGTTCCTCCCTCTGCTATATTTTGGAAGAGTTTGAGAAGGACAGGTGTTAGCTTTTCTCTAAATGTTTGATAGAATTCGCCTGGGAAGCCATCTGGTCCTGGGCTTTGGTTTGTTGGAAGTTTTTTAATCACAGTTTCAATTTCAGTGCTTGTGATTCATCCGTTCATATTTTCTATTTCTTCCTGATTCAGTCTTGGCAGGTTGTGCATTTCTAAGAATTCGTCCATTTCTTCCAGGTTGTCATTTTATTGGCATAGAGTTGCTTGCAGTAATCTCTCATGATCTTTTGAATTTCTGCAGTGTCAGTTGTTACTTCTTCTTTTTCATTTCTAATTCTATTGATTTGAGTCTTCTTTTTTTCCTTGATGAGTCTGGCCAATGGTTTATCTGTTTTGTTTATCTTCTCAAAGAAACAGCTTTTAGTTTTATTGATCTTTGCTATTGTTTCCTTCACTTCTTTTTCATTTATTTCTGATCTGATTTTTTTCCTTCTGCTACCTTTGGGGGTTTTTTGTTCTTCTTTCTCTAATTGCTTTAGTTGCAAGGTTAGGTTGTTTATTCGAGATGTTTCCTGCTTCTTAAGGTGGGTTTGTATTGCTATAAACTTCCCTCTTAGAACTGTTTTTGTTGCATCCCATAGGTTTTGGGTCGTCATGTCTCCATTGTCACTTGTTTCTAGGTATTTTTTTTATTTCCTCTTTGATTTCTTCAGTGATCACTTCGTTATTAAGTAGTGTATTGTTTAGCCTCCATGTGTTTGTATTTTTTTACAGATCTTTTCCTGTAATTGATATCTAGTCTCATGGCGTTGTGGTCGGAAAAGATACTTGATACAATTTCAATTTTCTTAAATTTACCAAGGCTTGATTTGTGACCCAAGATATGATCTATCCTGGAGAATGTTCCATGAGCACTTGAGTAAAATGTGTATTCTGTTGTTTTTAAATGGAGTGTCCTATATATATCAATTAAGTGTGCCTTGTTTAATGTATCATTTAAAGCTTGTGTTTCCTTATTTATTTTCATTTTGGATGATATGTCCATTGGTGAATGTGGGGTGTTAAAGTCCCCTACTATGAATGTGTTACTGTCGATTACCCCTTTTATGGCTGTTAGTATTTGCCTTATGTATTGAGGTGCTCCTATGTTGGGTGCATAAATATTTACAATTGTTATATCTTCTTCTTGGATCGATCCCTTGATCATTATGTAGTGTCCTTCTTTGCCTCTTCTAGTAGTCTTTATTTTAAAGTCTAGTTTGTCTGATAACAGAATTACTACCCCAGCTCTCTTTTGGTTTCCATTTGCATGGAATATCTTTTTCCATCCCCTTTCTTTCAGTCTGTATGTGTCTCTAGTTCTGAAATGGGTCTCTTGTAGACGGCATATATATGGGTCTTGTTTTTGTATCCATTCAGCCAGTCTGTGTCTTTTGGTGGGAGCATTTAGTCCATTTACATTTAAGGTAATTATCGATATGTATATTCCTATTCCCATTTTCTAAATTGTTTTGGGTTTGTTATTATAGGTTTTTTCCTTCTCTTGTGTTTCTTGCCTAGAGAAATTCCTTTAGCATTTGTTATAAAGCTGGTTTCATGGTGCTGAAGTCTCTCAGCTTTTGCTTGTTGGTAAAGGTTTTAATTTCTCCATCAAATCTGAATTAGATCCTTGCTGGGTAGAGTAATTTGGTTGTAGGTTTTTCTCCTTCATCACTTTCAGTATGTCCTGCCAGTCCCTTCTGGCTTGCAGAGTTTCTTCTGAGAGATCAGCTGTTAACCTTATGGGGATTCCCTTGTGTGTTATTTTTCCCTTGCTGCTTTTAATCTGTTCTCTTTGTATTTAATTTTTGGTAGTTTGATTAATATGTGTCTTGGCGTATTTCTCCTTGGATTTATCCTGTATGGGACTCTCTGTGCTTCCTGGACTTGATTAACTATTTCCTTTCCCATATTAGGGAAGTTTTCAACTATAATCTCTTCAAATATTTTCTCAGTCCCTTTCTTTTTCTCTTCTTCTTCTGGAACCCCTATAATTCGAATGTTGGTGCGTTTAATGTTGTCCCAGAGGTCTCTGAGACTGTCCTCAGTTCTTTTCATTCTTTTTTCTTTATTCTGCTCTGCAGTAGTTATTTCCACTATTTTATCTTCCAGGTCACTTATCCGTTCTTCTGCCTCAGTTATTCTGCTATTGATCCCATCTAGAGTATTTTTCATTTCATTTATTGTGTTGTTCATCATTGCTTGTTTGCTCTTTAGTTCTTCTAGGTCCTTGTTAAATGTTTCTTGCATTTTGTCTATTCTAATTCCAAGATTTTGGATCATCTTTACTATCATTATTCTGAATTCTTTTTCAGGTAGACTGCCTATTTCCTCTTCATTTGTTAGGTCTGGTGGGTTTTTTTTTTTTTTTTTTTTTTTGCGGTACATGGGCCTCTCACTGTTGTGGCCTCTCCCATCGCGGAGCACAGGCTCCGATGCACAGGCTCAGCGGCCATGGCTCACAGGCCTAGCCGCTCCGCGGCATGTGGGATCTTCCCGGACCGGGGCACGAACCCATGTCCCCTGCATCGGCAGGCGAACTCTCAACCACTGCGCCACCAGGGAAACCCTGGTGGGTTTTTATCTTGCTCCTTCATCTGCTGTGTGTTTTTCTGTCTTCTCATTTTGCTTATCTTACTGTGTTTGGGGTCTCCTTTTTGCTTTCATTTATTTCTGATCTGTTCTTTATGATTTCTTTCCTTCTGTTAACTTTAGGGTTTTTTTGGTTCTTCTTTCCCTAATTGCTTTAGGTGTAAGGTTAAGTTGTTTATTTGAGATATTTCTTGTTTCTTGACGTAGGAGTGTATTGCTATAAACTTCCCTCTTGAAACTGTTTTTGCTGCATCCTATAGGTTTTTGGTCATTGTGTTTTCATTGTCATTTGTTTCTAGGAATTGTTTGATTTCCTCTTTGATTTCCTCAGTGATCTCTTGGTTATTTAGTAGTGTATTGTTTAGCCTCCATGTGTTTGTATTTTTTACAGATTTTTTATCCTGCAATTGATATCTAGTCTCATAGCGTTGTGGCTGGAAATGATACTTGATAAGATTTCAATATTCTTAAATTTTCCAACGCTTAATTTGTGACCCAAGATATGATCTATCCTGGAGAATATTCCATTAGCATAAGAGTAGAAACTGTATTCTGTTGCTTTTGGATGGAATATCCTATAAATATCAATTAAGTTCACCTTGTTTAATGTATCATTTAAAGATTGTGTTTCCTTATTCATTTTCATTTTGGATGATCTGTCCATTGGCAAAAGTGGGGTATTAAAGTCCCCTACTATGATTGTGTTACTGTCAATTTCCCTTTTATGGCTCTTAGCATTTGCCTTATGTATTGAGGTGCTCCTATGTTGGGTACATAAATATTTACAATTGTTATATCTTCTTCTTGGATTGATCCCTTGGTCATTATGTAGTGTCGTTCTTTGTCTCTTACAATAGTCTTTATTCTAAAGTCTGTTTTGTCTGATATGAGTATTGCTACTCCAGGTTTCTTTTGATTTCCATTTACATGAAATATTTTTTTCCATCCCCTTACTTTCAGTCTGTATGTGTCCCTAGGTCTGAAGTGGGTCTCTTATAGACACCAGATATATGGGTCTTGTTTTTGTACCCATTCAGCCAGTCTGTGCATATTGGTTGGAGCATTTAATCCATTTACTTTCAGATAGTTATCCATATGTATGTTCCTATTACCATTTTCTTAATTGTTTTGGGTTTTTTATGGTGGGTCTTTTCCTTTTCTTGTGTTTCCTACCTAGAAAAGTTCCTTTAGCCTTTGTTGTAAAGCTGGTTTTGTGGTGCTGAATTCTCTTAGCTTTTGCTTGTCTGTAAAGGTTTTAATTTCTCTGTCAAATCTGAATGAGATCCTTGCTGGGTAGAGTAATGTTGGTTGTAGGATTTTCCCTTTAAATATGTCCTGTCACTCCCTTCTGGCTTGCAGATTTTCTGCTGAAAGATCAGCTGTTAACCTTACGGGGATTCCCTTGTATGTTATTTGTTTTTTTCCCTTGGTACTTTTAACATTTTTTCTTTGTATTTAATTTTTGGTAGTTTGATTAATATGTGTCTTGGCATATTTCTCCTTTGATTTATCCTGTATGGGACTCTCTGCACTTCCTGGACTTGATTGACTATTTCCTTTCCCATATTAGGGAAGTTTTCAACTATAATCTCTTCAAATATTTTCTCATCCCTTTCTTTTTCTCTACTTCTTCTGGGACCCTATAATTCGAATGTTGGTGCATTTAATATTGTCCCAGAGGTCTCTGAGACTGTCCTCAAGTCTTTTCATTCTTTTTTCTATATTCTGCTCTGCTGTAGTTATGTCCACTATTTTATCTTCCAGGTCACTTATCCGTTCTTCTGCCTCAGTTATTCTGCTATTGATTCCTTCTAGAGAACTTTTCATTTCATTTATTGTGTTGTTCATCGTTTGTTTGCTCTTTAGTTCTTCTAGGTCCTTGTTAAATGTTTCTTGTATTTTCTCCATTCCATTTCCAAGATTTTGGATCATCTTTACTATCATTACTCTGAATTTTTTTTCAGGTAGATGCCTATTTCCTCTTCATTTGTTAGGTCTGGTGGGTTTTTACCTTGCTCCTTCATCTGCTGTGTGTTTCTCTGTCTTCTCATTTTGTTTAACTTACTGTGTTTGGGGTCTCCTTTTCTCAGGCTGCAGGTTCGTATTGCCCATTGTTTTTGGTGTCTGCCCCTAGTGGCTAAGTTTGGTTCTGTGGGTTGTGTAGGCTTCTTGGTGGAGGGGACTGGTGCCTGTGCTCTGGTGGATGAGGTTGGATATTGTCTTTCTGGTGGGCAGGATGGCATCCTGTGGTGTGTTTTGTGGTGTCTGTGACCTTATTATGATTTTAGGCAGCCTCTCTGCTAATGGGTGGGGTTGTGTTCCTGTTTTGCTAGTTGTTTGGCATAGAGTTCCAGCACTGTAGCTTGTTGGTCATTGAGTGGAGCTGGGCCTTAGCATTCAGATGGCGATCTCTGGGATAGCTTTTGCCATTTGATATTATGTGGAGCCGGGAGGTCTGGTGGACCAGTGTTCTGAACTCGGCTCTCCCACTTCAAAGGCACAGGCCTGACACCCAGCCAGAGCCCCAAGGCCCTGTCAGCCACATTGGCTCAGAAGAAAAGGGAGAAAAAAAGAAAGAAAGAAAGAAAAACATGAAATAAAGCTTTTAAAAATTATTTAAAAAAAATTTTAATAATAAAAAAAGAAGGAAAGAAGAGAGCAAATAAACCAGAAAACAAATCTACCAATGATAACAAGCACTAAAAACTATATGAAAAAAAAAAAACAAAAAAACAAAGAAAAACAGGTAGACAGAACCCTAGGACTAATGGTAAAAGCAAAGCTATACAGACAAAATCACACAAAGAAGCATACACATACACACTCACAAAAAGAGAAAAAGGAAAAAAAATATATATATATATTTAAAAAAAGGAGAAAGAGAGCAACCAAATCAATTAACAAACCTACTGATGATAATAAACTCTAAATACTAAACTACGATAAACATAAAACCAGAAACAAAATTAGATGCAGAAAGCAAACCCCAACTCTACAGTAGCTCCCAAAGTCTACCACCTCAATTTTGGGATGATTTGTTGTCTATTCAGGTATTCCAGAGATGCAGGATACACCAAGTTGATTATGGAGATTTAATCCGTTGCTCCTGAGACTGCTGGGGGAAATTTCCCTTTCTCTTCTTTGTTCGCACAGCTCCTGGGGTTCAGCTTTGGATTTGACCACGCCTCTGCATGTAGGTCGCCTGAGGCCATCTGTTCCCCACCCAGACAGGACAGAGTTAAAGTAGTAGCTGATTCAGGGGCTCCAGCTCACTCAGGCCGGGGGAAGGGAGAGGTACGGAACATGGGGTGAGCCTGCAGCGGCAGAGGCCGGTGTGACGTTGCAAGAGCCTGAGTCCGTGCCGTGTGTTCTCCCGGGGAAGTTGTCCCTGTATCACGGGACATTGGCAGTGGAGGGCTGCACAGGCTCCTGGGACGGGAAGTGTGGATAGTGACCTGTGCTTGCACACAGGCTTTTTGGTGGCTGCAGCAGCAGCCTTAGCGTTTCAGGCCCGTCTCTGATGTCCGCGCTGATAGCCGTGGCTCGCACCCGTCTCTGGAGCTCGTTTGGGTGGTGCTCTGAATACCCTCTCCTTGCACACCCCTAAATGTCTCTTCCCTCTTAGGCAGGTCCAGACTTGCTCTCGGACTCCTCCCAGCTAGCTGTGGTGCACTAGCCCCCTTCAGGCTGTGTTCACGCAGCCAACCCCAGTCCTCTCCCTGGGATCCGACTTCCGAAGCCCGAGCCTCAGCTCCCAGCCCCCACCTGCCCCGGCAGGTGAGCAGACAAGCCTCTTGGGCTGGTGAGTGCTGGTCGGCACTGATCCTCTGCGTGGGAATCTCTCCGCTTTGCCCTCTGCACCCTTGTTGCTGTGCTTTCCTCTGTGGCTCTGAAGTTTCACCCCCCCCCCCCATATCCACCTGTGAAGGGGCTTCCTAGTGTGTGGAAACTTTTCCTCCTTCACAGCTCCCTCCCAGAGGTGCAGGTCCTGTCCCTATTCTTTTGTCTCTGGTTTTTCTTTCTTTTGCCCTACCCAGGTACATGGGGAGTTTCTTGCCTTTTGGGAAGTCTGAGATCTTCTGCCAGTGTTCAGTAGGTGTTCGGTAGGAGGTGTTCCACATGTAGATGTATTTCTGATGTATTTGTGGGGAGGAAGTTGATCTCCACGTCTTACTCCTCCGCCATCTTGAAGGTCTCCCCCATTCTGCCCATTTTTTTAAATTGAGTTCTTTTTTGCTACTGAGCTGCATGAACTGTTGGTAAATTTTGGAATTAATTGATTGTGAGTTGCGTCGTTTGCAAATATTTTCTCCCATTCTGTGGGTTGTCTTTTTTCTGTTTATGGTTTCCTTTACTGTGCAAACACTTTTGAGTTTAATTAGGTCCCTTTTTTTTTTTTTTTAAATTTCCATTACTCTAGGAGACAGCTCGAAAAAGATATTGCTGCAATTTATGCCAAAGAATATTCTGCCTATGTTTTCCTCTAAGATTTTTGTAGTGTCTGGTTCTACTTTTAGGTCTTTAATCCATTTTGAGTTTGTTTTTGTGTATGGTGTTAACCTAAAACAAATATAGATCAATGGAACAGGATAGAAAACACAGAAATAAATCCACACACCTATGGTCAATTAGTCTATAACAAAGGAGGCAAGACTATACAATGGAGGAAAGACAGTCTCATCAATAAATGGTGGGAAAAGTGGACAGCTACAAGTAAAAAAATGAAATTAGAACATTCTTTAACACTATACACAAAAATAAACTCTGTGTCTTCATTCTACCCTCCCCAATATGTCTGCCACATTGCCCCCAAAGTAATGTGCAAAACCAAAATAGCTCTTAAACTATTTTAAAAATAAAGACTAATGCCACAAAGGCAGAGACTATGACTCTACATCACTTTTTCCAGGCACCAAGGACAAAAGGACCAAAATATGTGTCAAATGAATGAGTGCCAGGCCTGCCACCCTGAGGCCCTTGCTTCCACTTCCCTATCTCTTACTGTACCGTCTCACATCTAATCAGTCAAGGACTTTCAGTTTTCCCAAAAGTACACACTGTTTTATGTCTTTGGGTCTTTATCAGGAACACCATACCCCTTTCATCCTTCTCCATTTCTAATCCTACCATATTCAGCCTCCCTTTTCTGCCTTCTGACCATATACCCCCCTTTCAAAATCCCACCCCTACTGCCTTTCCTGACTGTCTGCCCCACTCTCAAGCAGAATAGAGCACTCTTTCTTTTGTGTCCAACTCTCCACTCTTCATACAGAATCTAACTTCCAAATGCATTTACTTCTTTACATATCTGACATACACCTCCCTAACACCCCTCAACTGTACAGTGAGTTCTTTGGAGACAGGACTGCATCCTGGGAAGAGAAAAAAAGAGGAGTGAGGGAAGGATGAAGTAATGAATATTTGAACACACATACACATACAGAAACTCTTCCACTCCCTTTCCTTACCCTCTTGCAACCAGTTACCAAATCCTGTCAATTCTAAATATCTCAAAAAGTCCTCCACCTGTCTCTATCCTTAGTTCATGTCCCCAGCATCACTCACTTGGATTCCTACATAACCCTTTGCAAATAGAGCCACTGTGAACCATTGTGTAGGTTGTGCTCTGCTTGAAAGCACCCAGCCTCGTCAGGGGCAAGGAGAGTAGGGGTGAAATACAGTCCAAACTCAACTCCCAAGACTAAAGTCGAGGGGGCACTATTTGATCATTTCTCTGCCCAGAGGGAACACATTTTTCTAATTCACAAGTTGTTTTTCTAATTCACACAACATATGTGCTAGCAACGCAGCCCTGTTTCAACCATTCTTCACCATAGAGCCAGAGTCTTTCTAAAGTACCAATTGGATGCTTTTACTGTCCTATTTAAAACCTTCTAACGACTCTCCTTTGTACTCAGTGTGAAGTTCAAGCCCCATTATATGATTGATAACGTCTTTCATGTTCCACCTCTGGTTTACCACTCCAGTCACAGTTCTCACACCTCACACTGTACTTGTATATACTGAGCTCCATCCACCTTCTCTGTATCCCCAGGCTACATCTCCATCCCCCTCTCCATCACCCATCCACTTCTACATTCTGCTGTCACATGAATGACTCATGCTCATCTGATGAGTCTTAGAATAGATATCACTCCCCTGGGAAGCATTCCCTAACTTCTCCAATCCCCCTTCTGACTGGGTTAAATTCATCTCACATCATCTCATTCTCGCCCCCGGGATAACATTTAACATTTTATGTCTTAATTGACAATTTACTTTTCCCTTATTTCTTTCCAGATGGTGATCATTTTGAGGGCAGAAAACAATCTCTTATTAACATTATATCCTCTATACCTATCACTATGCTCAGAAAATATTTGTTAAAGGAAAGCATGGAATCTGTCTTATCCAGAGTATCAGTTGTAATGAATCAATCCCAGAGCTGACAAAAGTACAATAAGAGAAACCAGTAACCACCTTACTCTATAAGTTTACACTATAGGAAGACAATGTTATACCTCTGGACAGTAATGCTAAGTCACCCCATCTAATAAAAGTATCTTGAATTATATCCTCATTGTTAATGGAATAACAAACTTTGGCTTAACATTTTCTCTTAATGAATCTCCCAACTAGCCTTCATCTTCTATTTAGGTTCATTCAAATTGTTGATATAAATATAGTTCTGCCTAATACCTTCCTCCAACCCCAGCTGCTTCTATGACCCTGTTTACACGTGACCAGGATTTTACTTTAGTCCTTCAAATTAATTTCAAATATTTTAAGGCCCAGACTCATTCAAAAGTAGCAAAAAACGTATTTCACACTTGAGAAATGCAGCCCCTCTCCACTCTCCTATATCAGCTGGCCGCCCTTCCCATACTCCTACATAAACAGCAACACTGACCCACCCAGCTGCCTGAGGTCAAATGCAGAAGTCATTTTTTCTTTGAAATGCTGTTTCTTATACCTGATTTTTCATCACTGGCTCTTTCTTTGCACATCTCTGTTTAAATATCTCTTTGGCTAGGCCATCTCTCTCAACCCAGTCCTATGCAGCAACTCAGTCACCATCCTATCTTTCGTTTTAAAATTCTCTGTATAGCTTTTACTTATTTTCTTCATTTTTGTACCAAATCTTTTTTTTAACATCTTTATTGGAGTATAATTGCTTTACAATGTTGTGTTAGTTTCTGCTGTACAACAAATTGAATCAGCTATATGTATACACATATCCCCTTATCCCTTCCCTATTGAGTCTCCCTCCCACCCTCCCTATCCCATCCCTCTAAATCGTCACAAAGCATGGAGCTGATCTGCCTGTGCTATGCAGCAGCTTCCCACTAGCCATCCATTTTACATTTGGTAGTGCATATATGTCAGTGCTACTCTGTCACTTCATCCCAGCTTCCCCTCCCCCCGCCCCGTGTCCTCAAGTCCATTCTCTACATCTGTGTCTTTATTCCTGCCCTGCCACTAGGTTCATCAGTGCTTATTTTTTAGATTCCACATATATGCGTTAGCACACGGTATTTGTTTTTCTCTTTCTGACTTACTTCACTCCGTATGACATACTCTAGGTCCTACCACCTCACTACAAATAACTCAATTTTGTTCCTTTTTATGGCTGAGTAATATTCCATTGTATATATGTGCCACATGTTCTTTATCCATTCATCTGTCGATGGGCACTTAGGTTGCTTCCATGTCCTCGCTATTGTAAATAGAGCTTCAATGAACACTGGGGTGCATGACTCTTTTATGAATTATGGTTTTCTCAGGGTATATGCCCAGTAGTGGGATTGCTGGGTCATATGGTAGTTCTATTTTTAGTTTTTTAAGGAACCTCCATACTGTTCTCCATAGTGGCTGTATCAATTTACATTCCCACCAACAGTGCAGGAGGGTCCCCTTTTCTCCACAACCTCTCCAGCATTTATTGTTTCTAGATTTTTTTTTGATGTGTTCACTTACTTTAATAACACTACATTTACCATGTTATCATCATGGAATGTAAACTCAGGTTAGACAAGAGAATTTCACAAGTACAACAAAGCATTCTGTAGTATACCAAAGTTTGTATAACGTCTGACCAAACCAGCTTGCTCATAAATCACTTCCATTATAGGCAATTTATTTAGTTTAACATTTATGATTCTTACAGAGAAAATAAACATACTGCACACATTTAAAAAGTGTTTTTCATTTACTCTTGCATTAGCACTTAAAATTCATATTTCTATTTCAAAATGACACAAAAATTATTCTAATATAACAGCAGCAAAATATAATTCTGCAATTACAAAAGAGCTAAATGGGGATCTACAGTTAATTTATTCTCATGTTTACAACTATGATTCTGAAATAAATACTACTTCAAAGGAGCTCTCTTACCAGCTTTTTAGGTTTGGCTTAAAAACACACATATAGTTGCCAGGAGGTTTATAATGTTGTATTCTGTGCACTGTTTTGAAAGGGTTCCTCTAGAGCCAACCAGCCCTTAAAACAGTACTCAGTCCACAAGGCAGTCAGAAAGAGTTAAATTAACTGGGGTAAATAGGATTCCTATATTACATCAAAAGCATATGATATTCTGCAGCAACTGGGAGCATTATCAGGATTGGCATGTTGTCCTCTTTAAAACTAATTTCATCAGAAGAGTTTAAGAAGGTGGACATTGTACCACTATCAAGAGCATTTAAAAATGACATGTTTTTGTGCTAATCTGCCTCCCCTGAATGACCTAGCTAGTGAACTAGTCACCAGTAACCTGGTCACCAGGCAAATCAAGCCTGCAAGAAAGGAAGCCAGTATTCAAATTACCATGTTATTGTCCGACACAAAGAATTTATTTTCAACATAAACATATAACCTCAATATGAGATGTCTAACTAAAGCAAGCACCACCAATGAGACCAAGACAACGTCTCCTCTTCTAAGGTTTAGGTTTTGCCCAGAATTCTCGATACATGGAATCGCCCATACCAAGAGTCATTGTTCCCACAACAAAGCCTTCGGCTGCCATGCACATGTGGATCAGGTGAACAGACATTTTACTATTTCCCCTGCTCTTCAATTTATATAATCTATATGCAACGATTGTTGCAAAACCTGCCATTCCAGTGGGGACAAATGATGCCTCTCTAGCTTTTCGGATAAGTTTAGATCCGTGATCTTCATCATATGAAGAAAGAGAATCATCTGTGTCGCTTGACATAGTGATTGAAGGATCTTCAGACAACTACAAGACGTCGCAGGTTCCAACCGGCTTCTGCTGTTTCTAGATTTTTTGATGATGGCCATTTTGACTGGTGTGAGGTGATACCTCATTATGGTTTTGATTTGCATTTCTCTAATGATTAGTGATGTTGAGCATCTTTTCATGTATTTGTTGGCCATCTGTATGCCTTCTTTGGAGAAATGTCTATTTAGATCTTCTGCCCATTTTCAGATTGGGTTGTTTGGTTTATTTTGATAAAGAGCTGCATGGGCTGCTTTACAAAGGAGGCAAGAACATACAATGGAGAAAAGACAGCCTCTTCAATAAGTGGTGCTGGGAAAACTGGGCAGCTACATGTAAAAGAATGAAATTAGGACACTCCCTAACACCATACACAAAAATAAACTCAAAATGGATTAAAGACCTAAATGTAAGGCCAGACACTATCAAACTCTGAGAGGAAAACATAGGCAGAACACTTTATGACATAAATCACAGCAAGATCCTTTCTTGCTCTACTCCACCATCTACTCCACCTCGTAGAGTAATGGAAATAAAAATAAAAATAAACAAATGGACGTAATGAAACTTAAAAGCTTTTATACCGCCAAGGAAACCATAATCAAGATGAAAAGACAACCCTCAAAATGGGAGAAAATATTTGCAAATGAAGCAACTGACAAAGGATTAATCTCTGTATAGCTTTTAACACTAAGTGATACATATTAATTTTCAATGGAATGTTACAATGTTTATTGTTTATCTTCCCAGCTGGAATATAAATTCCATGAGACCAGTGACCTAATGGTTTTCCTCACTTCATTAACTAGAAGCGGACTTGGCACACAGGAAATTCTCAATAATTAACTGTTGAATGAATGAAGAGATAAGGGAAGAATGAACTGGTTATTTTATCAATATCCTTTTGTATGAGGATTTAGAATCAGGCCAAGGAGGGTTATTTAAAGTATTTATGTTACATAATATCTTATTTATATCTTTTCTGGCTCCTCTTTAGAGATTAGTACATGAAAACCTTGGCTTCTGTCATTTGCTAGAAGAATTTTCACAAACACACCCATGCAATCGGGACCAATATTCAGAAAAGAACATTACTATCATCCCCAGGGACCCCTTTCTGTTCTCCTCCAGTTATTAACTCCCCAAAAGTTAAACATTATCTTGATTTCTAACAGCATAAATTGTTTTTACCTGTTTATGTACTTTATATAGGTGGAATAATATAATACATATTTTTTTGTGATTGACTTCTTTTAGTGAAATATCTTTGTGAGAACCCTCTATATTGTTGTGTGTAGTTGTATTTTGTTGATTCCTTAGAGTATAATAAGAGCTTTTAAGTTCAACACTCTATCATTAACATATTGAAATATCAGTTCATTTTTAATGATCATATATTCATGTAATAAAATTTATACAAGGAAATCTAGAATCTTTCCAATTTTTCACTCTTTTAAAATAATGTTCTTTATGATTAACACGCCTATAGAAAAATCTTAATTTACATCTTTAGTTGGTTAGGAAGAATTTCTAAAAGAAAATTTTCAGAGACCAAAAGAAAAAACATTTTCCCTTTTTTGATTAAATTGGCAATTTATTCATAAGAAAGTATTAGCAACTCTTTTTATTATCAACTATATATGACAGTATTTGCCTCCCTAAGCTATCACCAAAAGTAGATATTACTGTCCTTTTAAAATTTTTGTCAACCTGACAAAAAAGTATGTCATTAACTCATTTTCTCAAGTGGAGTACCTTTTTCTTATTGATTAATTGAGTAAAAGTTAATTCTTGGTCTATTCAGGTTTCCTATGACTGATTCTATTGTGATAATTTGTATTTTCCTAGAAAATTGTCTGTTTCACTGAGTTATTTTAATGGGTATGTAGTGGTATTTTGCCATTTTAATTTGCATTCTCCAAATGATTAATTCATTTACATTTTAAAATGGATTAGCAATATTTTAAGATTCTGCTCTGAATCTGACATTAATTCTTGAGATTGGTTTAGGCCTTGCATACATAATTAGAAAGGTTTTAAGTGCTTGCATATATATGAAATACATTCTGTAATCAAACTATATCTTTTTAATTTTCATGCAGAAATTAGAAAATTAATTGTGGATTACAGAGCCATCTGGTTGCAAAATGTGTCCCTTTCATTGCCCTTTTGATTTAGCTCATCCAAAGGACCATAAAAGCATTTGTGGCCACAGCTTTCAAAACTGTGACCTCCACTGAAAAGTAAGACCTTATAACAGAAAAGTAGGAAAAGGAATGAGCTGTCAGTAAATGTCACTAAAGGAGGCTAACTGGTGAGATAAATAAAAAATAAGGAAGGCTTTAGGGTGTGGATCTGGGAAATGAAAGGGTATGTAATTTCATAGTTAAATTATTAGAATATTTTCCTAAGGCCAAGAAAAGAAAAAGTATGTTACAAATAGTATTGTTGCTATTAAAATTAGTCTTTAAAATCCAGATTTATTTACAGAATAACATTGAACATAAAGGCAGGATTCTATTCAGTAAAATAAGGGATAAGATATTAAAAATCTTTTTATTGCATTTTCCATTAAAAAAGGAGATAAAATGAGTTTCAACAAGATATATATAAAAATGAGACTTCTTAAATACTTGAGTGTATTACTTAAAGATCTTATGAAGAGTTTTCTTGGATTATGATTTAATAATTATGTCAGAGATAATTTAAATGTGATACAAGCTGTAAGTAGAGGATGAAGTAAATTTTAGAAGAGATTTTCAAGTACAAATTTTGATTTTTCAGGTGAAAAATGATCTTAAAATTATTTTTGTTTACAATAAGTGCTACTGGCAAAGTTGCTTTTCATAAGAGTTTTATGGGCAAATAAATATCTATGAATCAATAAATTAATTAATAAGAACCACTAATCCCTTAATTCATTCAGTGAACATTTAATTATTTGTACTCAATTTGTAATCAGAAGATATGGATCTAAATATTAGCATCATTTTTATTAACTACATGCCAGTTTTTTTCTGTAAATTTGTAAGATATGGAGAAAAATACTCCAGGGTATTTTGAAGATCTACATATGGATAATATATGTAAATTTCCTAGCGTAGGGCCCAGCAAATAGTTAATACTCAACACTCTAAGTTGTCCTTCCCAGTTTTTTTTTTTTTTTTTTCTGTACGCGGGCCTCTCACCGCTGCGGCCTCTCCCACTGCGGAGCACAGGCTCCGGACGCACAGGCCCAACGGCCACGGCCCACGGGCCCAGCCGCTCCGCGGCACGCGGGATCCCCCCGGACCGGGGCACGAACCCGCGCCCCCTGCATCCGCAGGCGGACTCCCAACCACTGCGCTCCCAGGGAAGCCCTGTCCTTCCCAGTTTTAACTGTAAAATTATGTTATTAATTTATATCTACCAGAGTTGTCATGGGGAATAAAAGTGAGGTACCTACTGTAATGCATAAGCACCTATCAAAATGCGTGGCACACAGTAGAAGCTCAATCATTCTGTTCTCTCCTGATTTCCTATCATTTCATTTTCATGTCAACAATATTTGCTAAGCATCTACTTATGTGCACTGGATCTTGAGCAATGAGGGTAAACAAGTCAAATGTGATCCCAGCCCTCACAGAATTTATAATCTGGTGTTGAGGGAAAGACAAATTAGTCATTTAATTACAATCAGATGGTAAGAAGAAAGCCTTCATTACCAAATCAGCTTTTAACTCTGCCAATGCAGTGTTAGGCACTGGGAATACAAAGGTTATACGTGCTTGCTTTAGTTTACTTTGAGAAATTAATTAGGAAAGCCTGTCTACAGCATGATCACAGGTGTCTCAATGAGGTCCTGAACACCCCTCAGTCCCATCTGTCATTTGGGTTCTATTGTTTCTGTGTAGGTTTTTTTTGTTTTGTTTTTTGGGTTTTTTTTTTATGGTACGTGGGCCTCTCACTGTTGTGGCCTCTCCCGTTGCGGAGCACAGGCTCCGGACGCGCGGGCTCAGCGGCCATGGCTCACGGGCCCAGCCACTCCGCGGCATGTGGGATCTTCCCGGACCGGGGCACAAACCCGTGTCCCCTGCATCGGCAGGTGGATTCTCAACCACTGCGCCACCAGGGAAGCCCATTTCTGTGTAGTTTTTATCCTTCTTGGCTCAGAAAGTGATTAATGTCTGTCAATGAGTATTTTGTTGTTGCAACATTCACATTCCTAAAATATGAGTGGTAAATTGTTGTTTACTACAGTTCAAGTGGAGGGTAGCATCAGTATTCTTGGCAA
The DNA here is from genome assembly GCF_937001465.1 of Orcinus orca. Classification (NCBI taxonomy): domain Eukaryota; kingdom Metazoa; phylum Chordata; class Mammalia; order Artiodactyla; family Delphinidae; genus Orcinus; species Orcinus orca. Next base: position 136,665,843 of record NC_064559.1, on the reverse strand, counting down.
CAGAATGTGGCCCAGTGAAGGGGAGATGCTAATAAACTCTTCACCTGGTTGCTGTCATAGAAAATCTCTTGCAGGTTCATGCAGGTTTAAAGCAGCTATTTACTTGAAGTGATTTTTAGAACACTGTGTTCAAGCTTACCTGCCTGTGCAAAGCTCCCCTATGGCTTACCTTGGACTCCCTCTTCCCCTCCTTCATTATCTACTTCCCATTGGTAAATTCATTTCTTCAGGTTCAATTCAATATGACAAATATTTATTAAGTGCTATTGTGTGCATATCCTCCGGAATCTAACATTTCAAATATTCCTTGTGTGGAAGCAAAGTTCTTAGCCCTCCATGAGGTAGGGAAACCTATAAAAGATGCTAAAAGAGAGACCATCAGCAGAGGTCCAGCAGTGCCAGTACACTCAACCAAGGAAGGTGTGTTAAGCTGACAAGAAAGGCCTGGCAGGGATGGACATGACTGAGTACTGAACAGTATAACACTTCTTTTGAGCTTATTCTACTTCATATCCTCAAAATAATAAGTATTAACATCTCATACATGAAACATCATGAAAGAACCTCTTGAGAACTGTATAAGACATAAACCAAGGAAATGCCTAAGTTCCCAGTGATTTAACACTTGGCCATGTTGTTATCACTCACTTTCCTTATGGAGCACCATTCCTCCCCTTGCCTCATTCCCTACTCTAACATGTAGCCTAAACGAGTGATTTAGGACCTTTCCTCCCTTGCCATGGCACCTAACACTGGACATGCCAGTCACAAAGTCCTAACACCCTGGCCACACAGATTGGTTCAGCGGGTGAGCACATGGCTTAAGCCAATGCAACCAGAGTCCCTTGTCATGTTTGTTTAAGCTGAGGTAGGTGATAATAAGCTCTTTTTTCTCAGGTGGTGAAGCTGGAAAGACATGAGCCTAGAACAGCCAGCAGCCAAGGTTCTTGATTTGTGGAGAAAGTCAGTCTGGAAGATGGATGCTAACATGATGACAGAAACAAAAGCAAGAAACAGAGCGTGATTCCTGCTCATCTTGGGGCTCCCTATATCAAACATTACCCCTATTTCTAATATGGTAATAAACTTGGCATGTCCAAGGAACTGAAACCAAGTGCATGAGGAGACAGTGAAGCAGATTAGTATATCTCAACAGTAATGAAATTTTGTGTATGTTAATATATCTCCATACTGGGTAAATATTAAAATCATCTGGAAGGTTTATAAAAACATCAGTATGGATTTTCACTTATAGTAATGTTGATTTGGCAATTCAAATCAACCTTCCCTCTTCTATTCAATATTCCTCTGGAGATTCTAGTAGTGCAATAACCTGAGAAAAGAAATAAAAGTCATTGAGACTAGAAAAGAAGTAAAAGTCTCCTTGTTTGCAAATGACATGATCATCTATGTGGAAAATCCAACCTCTTCTACAAAACAGCTATAAAACTAATATGTGATTTTAGCAAGGTTGCATTATACAATAACAATTTTCAAAAATATCAATCATACTTCTATACACTAGCAAAAAAATAGAAAAACTTTTAAAATGCCATTTATAACAATATCAAAATATGAAATACAGAAATAATATAACAACTGTAAAAAAAACTTGTACACTGCAAACTACAAAACATGCTACGAGAAGTTAGAGAAGACCTAAATAAATAGAGCACTAAATCATATTTATGCCAGAAGACTCAACATTGCTAAGATGATACTTTTCCTAAAAATTACCAGTAAGTTTGACAAAATCTCACCAGGTTTTTTGGTAGAAAGTGAGAAGACAATCCTAAAACTTATGTGGAAATTGCAAGTAACTAGAGTAACCAATTTCTTTTTTCTGAAAAATAAGAAAGTTGGAGGACTCACATTGTCTGATTTCAAGACCTACTACAATATAAAACAACAGTAGACTGAAAACTATAAGACATTGATGAAATTGAAGAAGACACAAATAAATGGAAAAATATTCCATGCTAATGGACTGGAAGAATTAATATAGTTAAAATGTTCATACTACCCAAAGCAATTCAGTACAATCCCTATCAAAATTCCAGTGGCATTTTTTTTTTACCAGAAATAGGAGGGGAAAGTTCTAAAATTTGTATGAACCACAAAAAGACCCCAAATAACCAAAGCAATCTTGAGAAAGAAGAACAAATCTGGAGACATCACATTTTCTGACTTCAAACTACATTCAAAGCTATAGTAATCAAAACAGTTTGGCATTGGCATAAAAACAGACACATAGATCAAAGCAATGAATAGAAGGACCCCAAATAAACCCATGGATATATGTTCAATTAATTTATGACAATGAGGCCAAGAATATAAAATGGGGAGAGGATAGTCTCTTCAATAAATGGTGTTGGGAAAACTGGACAGCCACATGCAAAAGAATGAAACTGGATGACTGTCTTTCACCATACATAAAAATCAACACAAAATAAATTAAAGACTTAAATTAAGACCTGAAACTATAAAACCAGAATAAAATATAGGAAGTTCTTTAATATTGGTATTTGTAGTGATGTTTTGGATTTGACACCAAAAGCAAAGGCAGCAAAAGCAAAAATAAACAAGTGGAACTATGTCAAACCAAAAAGTCTCTGCAGAGCAAAGGAAACCATCAGCAAAATGAAAGGTCAAACTACTGAGTGGAAAAAAACAAACAAAAAAAAACTACTGAGTGGGAGAAAATATTTGTAAATCATATATTTGATAAGGGGTTAACATCCAAAATATATAAATAAGCCATATAGATCAATAGAAAAAATTCAATTTAAAAACGAGTAGAGGAACTGAATAGACATTTTCAAAAGAAGACATACGAATGACCAACAGGTACGTGAAAAAGTGCTCAACATCACTAACTACCAGGGAAATGCAAATCAAAACCACAATAAGATAACATCCCATACCTGTTAGAATGCTATCATCAAAAAGACAAGGGATAAGAAGTGTTGGCAGTGATATGGATAAAAGGGAGCCCTTGTGAACTGTTGAGGGTGGTGCAGACACTATGGAACCAGTATGGAGTTTCCTCAAAAAATTAAATATAGAATTGTCATATGATCCAGCAATTCCACTTCTGGGTATTTATCCAAAGGAAATGAAAACATTAACTCAAAAAGATATATGTACCACCATGTTCATTGCAGCATTATTCATAATAACCAAGATATATAAACAACGTGTGTGTCAACAGATGAATGGATAAAGAAGATGTGGAAGGTATGTACAATGGATATTATTCAGTCATGAGAAAGGATGAAATGCTGTCATTTGTGACAACACAGATGGACCCTGAGGGCATTATGCTAAGTGAAATATGCCAGCCAGAGAAAGACAAATACTGCATGGTATTACTTATATATGGAATCTAAATTTTTAAAAGTCAAAGTCATAGAAACAGAGAGTAGAAAAGTGGTTGCCAGGAGCTGGTGGGGGGGTGGGAAGTGTGGTAAATATGGAAAGGCAGGTAGAAGGGTACAAATTTTCAGCTATAAAATGAATAGGGTCTGAGGATCTAATATATAACATTATAAATATAATAAATAACACTGTTGTGTAATTGGAATTTGCTAAGAGTGTACAACATAAATTTCTCACACACAAAAAGATAAGTATATGAGGTAATGGATGTGTTAATTAACTAGATGAGGGGAATTCTTTCACAAAACATACATATTTTAAATCATCATGATATATCACAATTTTACAAAATCAGAAGCAAGCAACATAATCACAGTAGTAAGTCCTTACATATCAATAATCACTCTAAATATAAGTGGATTGAATTCACCAATCAAAAGGCACAGAGTGGCTGGATGCATAAAAAAATAAGACCAACTATATGCTGCCTCCAAGAGACTCATTTCAGCTCTAAAGATACTTATAGGCTTAAAGTGAAGAGATTAAAGAGGATATCTTTTAAAGTGCAAGCAAAATGAAGGTGAGTATAGCCAAAGTTATATCAGACAAAATAGACTTCAAGCCAAAAATGGTAATAAGAAACAAAGAAGGTCATTATACAATAATAAAAGGGTCAAAACATCATGAAATACAAGAATTGTAAATATATATGCACCCAGTATCAGAGCACTAAAAGATATTAAGAAAATACTAACAGATCTAAAGGGAGAAAGAGACAACAATACAATAATAGGACAATACAATAGTAGGACACTTCAAAACCCCACTGTCAGCAATGAATAGACCATCCAAACAGAAAATGAACAAAGAAACATTGAAATTGAACCATACTCCAGAACAAATGGACTTAACAGACATATATAGAACATTCCACCCAACAGCAGTAGAATATATTGATACATTCTCCTTGAGTGCACACAGAACATTGTCAAGATAGAACATGTGATAGAACACAAAACAAATCTTTGCAAATTTAAGAAGACTGAAATCATACCAACTATATTTTCTGACCACAATGGTATGAAACTAGAAGTTATCAACAAGAGGAAAGCTGGAAAACCCACAAATATGTGGAAATTAAACAATACCCTTCTGAACAACCAATGGATAAAAGAAGAAATCAATAGAGAAATAAAAAATTATCTCAAAACAAATGAAAATGGAAATAAAACATATCAAAATTATGAGATGCAGCAAAAGCAATTCTGAAAGGAAAGTTTATAGCAATAAATACATATAATATTAAGAATTAGAAAGATCTCAAATAAACAACCTAACTTTACACTTCAAGGAACAAGAAAAAGAAGAACAAATTAAGCCCAACATTAGCAGAAAAAAAGGAAGTCATAAAGATCAGAATGGAAATAAATGAAATAGAGACCAGTAAAACAATAGAAAGGATTAATAAAAGCAAGAGCTTGTTCTTCAAAAAGATAAACAAAATTGACAAACCTTTAGCTAGACTGAGAAAAAAAACATATAAAATTAGAAATGAAAAAGAAAACATGAAAACTGATACTATAGAAATTCATAGGCTCAAAGAGCCTATTATGAACAATTATATGCCACCAAATTAGATAAAATTCTAAAAGCACATAACCTGCCAAGACTGAATCAGGAAGAAATAGAAAATTTGAACAGAATGATAACTAGTAAAGAGATTAAATCAGTAATCAACCTCCCAACACAGAAAACTCCAGGACCAGATGGCTTCACTGATTAATTCTTCCAAACATTCAAAGAAGAATTAACACCAATCCTTCTCAAACTCTTCCAAAAAATTGAGGAAGAGGGAATACTTCCAAACTCACTCTATGAGGCCAGCATTATGCTGACACCAAAGACAGATAAGGACACCACAAGAAATGAAAACTACAGACCAATATCCCTGATTAATATAGATTGCAAAAATTCCCAAAATATTAGCAAACCCAATTCAAGAACACATAAAAAGGATTATTAATCACGACAAAGTGAGATCTATTTCTGGTATACAAGGATGGTTTAACACACATTAATCAATAAATGTAATATATCACATTGGTAAAATGAAAGATAAAAATCACATGATTATCTCAATAGATGCAGAAAAAGCATTTGACAAAATACAACATTCTTTCACGATAAAAACCCTCGGCAGACTGAGTATAGAAGGAACATACCTCAATATAATAAGGCCATGTATGAGAAACCTACACCTAATATTTATACTCAATGGAGAAAAATGGGAAGCTTTTCCTCTAAGATCAAGAACAAAACAAGGATGCCCACTCCTATTCAATATTTTACTGGAAGCCTTAGCTAGAGCAATTTGACAAAATAAATAAAATGTATCAAAATCAGGAAGAAAGAAGTAAAACTGTTGTTATTTGCAGATGATATGATTCTGTACATAGAAAATCCCAAAGACTCAAACAAAAACTGTTGGCACTAATCAAAAATTTCAGTCAAGTTGCAGGATACAAAATAAACATACAGAAATCAGTTGCATTTCTATACACTAAGAATGAAACATCTGAAGAAGAAATAAAGAAAATTATCCTTAGAAAAAGAAAGCAAAAAAAAATCTCATTTAAAATTGCATCAAGAAGAATAGAAACACAACATTGTAAATCAACTATACTTCAATAAAAATTTTTTTAAAAGAATAGAATATTTAGAAGTAAATTTAATCAAGGAGGTGAAAGACTAATACTCTGAAAACTATTAAACACTGATGAAGGAAATTGAAGATGATATCCTGTGTTCATGGACTGGAAGTATTAGCATTGTTAAAATGTCCATACTACTCAAAGCATATACAGGTTTAATGCAATCCCTATCAAAATACCACGATATTTTTCACAGAACTAGAACAAATAATCCTAAAATTTATATGGAACCACAAAAGACCCTGAAATTTCAAAGAAATCTTGAGAAAAGAGAACAAAGCTGGAGGTATCATGCTCCCTTACTTCTGACTATACTACAAAGCTACAGTAATCAAAACAGAATGGTATTGCACAAAAACAGACACATAGATCAATGGAACATAATAGAGAGCCCCAAAATAAACCCACACACTTATGGTCAATTAATCTATAACAAAGGAGACAAGAACATACAGTGGAGAAAAGACAATCTCTTCAATAAGTGGTGCTGGGAAAACTGGACAGCTATCTGTAAAAGAATGAGATTAGAACATCATATCCAAAAATAAACTCAAAATGGATTAAAGATCGGAATGTAAAGATCGGAATGTAATCAAACTCAAAATGGATTAAAGATCGGAATGTAATGTAATCGGAATGTAAAGAATGTAACCTGAAACCATGAAACTCCTAGAAGAGAATAGGGGCAGAACACTCTTTGACAAAAATTGCAGCAATTATTTTTTTTTAGAGCTGTCTCCTAAAAAAAGCAAAAAAAGCAAAAGTAAACAAATGGGACCTAACTAAGCTTAAAAGCTTTTGCACAGCAAAAGAAACTCCTGACCAAATGAAAAGACAACCTACTGAATGAGAGAAAAATATTTGCAAGTGATATGACCAATGAGGAGTTAATAACCAAAATATATAAACAGCTCTACAACTCAATATCAAAAAAACAATCCAATTTTAAAATCGGCATAAAACCTGAATAGACATGTTTTCCAAAGAATATATTCAAGTGGTCAACAGGTAAATGAAAAGATGACCAACACTGCTAATCACTGGAAAAATGCAAATCAAAACCACTATGAGATATCACCTCACACCTGTCAGAATGACTATCAGCAAAAAGTATACAAATAATAACTGTTGGCAAGGTTGTGGAGAAAAGGGAATTTCCTCAAAAAAATAAAACTAGAACTATGTTGTCATTTGTAACAACATGGATGGACCATGCGAATATTATGCTAAGTGAGATAAATCAGAGAACGACAAGTACTGTATGATATCACTTATATGTGGAATTTAAACAAGCCAAAACTGTAAAAACAGAGAATAAAATTGTGGTTATTAAGGGACGGGGTTAGGGGGACAGGACAGATGTTGTTTAAGGGTAAAAACTTACAACAAGTAGTAAATAAACCCCAGAAATCTAATATGCAGTATAGTGAATATTGTATTATAATCATCAAACTTGCTAAGAGTCTAGAATTTAATTATTCCAACTACTAAAGACAAAGAATAATTATATAACATAATAGAGGTGCTAATTATTGCTAGAATGGCAATCAGGTTACAATATATAAATATATCTAATTAACATATATATATTAAATTACACAATTTAAATTTATATATACAATATATTTAGATTTTAGAGTTTTTAAATGAATAAATGAATATCTCTTACAACTCTGTTTGCCAATCATGCCTCAATAAAGCTAGAGGGAATAAAGGAACTGATCCACAGTCAACCAATCAATCAATAAAACTACAGTAATCAAAGGAGTGTGTGGTATTGGTAAAAAGATAGACACATAGATAAGTGTAACAGAATAAAACGTCCAGAAATAGACCTACACAAATATAGTCAACTGATTTTTGACAAAAAAATGAAAAGGCAATTTAAATGAGAAAGTACCAATTCAACAAATAATGCTGAAAAAATTGGATGTCATAGGCAAAAAAAGTAATAATATTTGTAATACATATCTAAGACCTCATACAAAAATTCTCAAAAATGGATCATAGATCTAAATATAAAACATAAAACTATAAAATTTCTAGTAGAAAAGCAATTAGAAAATCTATATGCTTTTGGTTTGGAGATGAGTTTTTAGATATGAACCAAAAGCATGATCTATTAAAAAATTTGATAACTTTAAAAAAATGAAAAATTTTGCTCTGAAAAAGATACCCTGGGGAAAAATATTTTAACATATCCAATAAAGAACTTATAACTCAACATTAAAAATATAAACAACTCAGTAAAAAGTGAGCAATAGAATCTGAACAGATCTATTCAGAAATAGATCACCAAAGAAGATATACAGGTGGTAAATAAGCACATGAAAAGACAGGTTTGCCTGCAATAATATTACCATGATGTTCTAATGGTGATTTCCATTTTTTCATTCTTTCTATATTCATTGCAATGCTTTAAATAAGATTTATCCTTTCTCCTTTCCCCCTATTTTTATTCATATCACATGGACTCAGAAATATTTATTTTATTCTTTAATTTATAATTGAATACTATCATTAATTTTAAAAATTGAGTTAAAATTCACATAATATAAATTTACCAGTTTAAATATTTTAAAGTGTAAAGCCTTAACTATACATTAAGTAGGCAGCCATGTGGTAATATTTGAGATTAGAAAAACTTTGTTGCTAGAATTAACTCCAGGTGCCATGGTCTTAAAAATCCTACCACTGAAGACATATTCTTTTCAATTGATTTTTTATAATGTAGAATGCAACTAATCCAATTCAATGTCTTTTAGTACATTCACAATGTTGTGCAACCATCATCATTATCTAACACTAGAACATTTCATCACCCCAGAAAGAAATCCTACACCCATTAAGTAATCACTTCCTATTTCTTCTCCCCTCCCCTAAGCCCCTGGTAATGACTAGGCTACTTTCTATCACCATGGATTTACTTATGCTAGACATTTCATATAAATGGAATCATAAAATACAGGGCCTTTGTGTCTAGATTCTTTAACTTGGCATAGTGGTTTTAAAGTTCATTTATGTTATAGCATATAACAGTACTTCATTACTTTTTAGGGCGGAATAATATTCCACTGTGTGGCTAAATCACATTTTGTTTATCTGTTCATCAGTGGATGGACATTTGGGTTGTTTCCACTTCCTCAGGATACTTTTGCCCTATATAGCAGGGGTCCCCAACCCCTGGGCTGTGGACTGGTACTGGTCCTCGTCCTGTTAGGAACTGGGCTGCACAGCAGGAGGCAAGGAAGCAAAGCTTCATCTGCCACATCCCCCTTGCTCACATTACAGCCTGAACCATTGCTCACATTACCACCTGAACCATCCCCTCCCACTGTCTGTGGAAAACTTGTCTTCCACAAAACCAGTCCCTGGTGCCAAAAAGGTTGGGGACTGCTGATGTATAGAATTCTTAATCAGCAGGTTTTCTTCTTTCATCATTTTGATTAAATCATCCCACTGCCTTCTGGTTTTTGTGGTTTCTGATAAGAAATCAGCCCTTAATCTTATTGAAAAATTTCTTGTATGCTTCTCAGCATAAATCTCTGAATTTATTCTATTTAAGGTTTGATCTTCTTGGATATGTAGATTCATATCTTTCATCAAATATGGGCAATAAACTTCAAAAAACCCTTGAGCATTATCTACTCTAGTTGAACATATGTATACCCAATGACCCAGAAATGCCACTCCTAATTATATACCCCAAAATAATATGTGCACATGTGCACTAAAAAACTTGTTAAAAATGTGTTATTAATAAAAGTCAAATACTTTAAACAAGTTTTTTATTGTCCACTCAGAGTTTACACAAATGTTTATTGCAATCTTATTCATAATAACCAAAAAGTAGGAGGAAAAAATAAATGTTCTTCTACTGGTAAATGGATAAGCAAATTGTAGTTTATTCATCCAGTGAAATTCTATTCAACAATAAATAGTAGTGAACAATATGCAACAATATGGATGAATCTCAAAAACATGCTGACTGAAAAGGAACCAGACACCAAAAACAAAACAAACAAAACACCAAAAAACATAATGTACAATTCCATTTATGAAATTCTAGTAAGTATAAACTAATACACTGGCAGAAATTAGATTAGTGGTTGCCCAGGGCTGTGGCTGGGAAAGGAGAACTGACTAAAAGGGGATACTAGGGAACTATTTGACATAATGGAAATGTTCTATACCTTGACTGTGATTATAGTTACATGGGTGTATACGTTTTCAAAATTTACAGAAATGTATGCTGAAAATGGATACATTTTTGTATGTAAATTATACTTTAATAAAGTTGATTTTCTAAATAGATCATTCTAGCTACCACGAGGAAATTGGATTTTGGCCAGACAATGGTGGAAGCAGGTACACTAATTAAGAGGTTATTGCAGAGATAATAGTAGCTTGGATGAGTGTGGTAATCACAATGATAATAGTTAATGTGTATATGACATTTATTATGTGCCAGGCACTGTTCTCTGTACTTTGTGTGCATTGGTTTATTTCATCCTCCCATTAATCGTATGAAGTAGGTACTGTTATTAGGTACTGTTATGATGTTAAAGTACAAAAAGCTTAAGTGACTTGTGTAGTAAGTAGAAAAGCTGGTAGTTTGGCTTCAATTCATACACTTAAACATTATGCTCTACTGGATAGATTCAGAACAAATTTTGAAGGTACGGTTGCCAGAAGTTACTGATATGTAAGATGTGCTATGCAAGCTAAAGAGAAGACTCAAAGATGATGATTCCATAATGGGATGAAGAAAACTGGGAAAGTATCATGATTGAAGGGTGTAAAATGAAGAGGCCTCCATTAAACAAGTGAAAGCAAAATTGGACTCTTGTGTTTGTTAAGCAAAAAAGAGCTTTGTTTCCAGGTGAAGCCTCTGAAGAAAACAAACCACTATCATTTGGGGTTTCCAAGAGCAAGTAGTTCAGGAAATGGTGGAATATCACAAGTGGGAGCATTTAGGGATTGACTGACCTATAGCCCAGAGTATGGTCATTGAAGTTAGGCTGTTGCTGCTGGGCTGGCTTTTAAAGGTGTAAGTCCTAGTAGGAAGTTGTCACTGATCCACTGGGATGGGTATAACATCTGATCTGCTGTTACTGTTTACTGTGACCAAAGATCATCCATTTCTTTCTAAGGGAATAAGAATGTGTTATTGTCAACAAATAAAAAAATACTTAAACTCTGTTTAGGACATGTCACGTTTAAGATACTTAACAGCCATTCCAATAAGGATGTCAAGAAGATAATTAGGTCATATAAATCTGGAATTTCCAGTACATACACATCAAGTCTGAGAGTCATCAGCCAACAAGACTAGATGAGATCACCTTAAGGAGAGAAAGGAGCTAAGTAGAGGCCTAGATGGGGAGAAGTCTCCAAATTTTGTAGATCAGGCATAGTAGGAGGAAAAAACAAACGTGTTTGAGAAGGATTCACCAGGAGGTCTGAAAAACTTTCTGAATATTCAACAAGGTATTTATAGAAAATAGTCAAGTACTTAAAAGGATATAATTGGAATAACTTTACCTGAAAAATTCTGAGCATTCCATTGCAAATAAGTTATAAATAAAGAAAACATGTTTATGAAAATGAAATATAATATCATTGAGTGCCCACTCCATGTCTGGCATTATATAGACACAGAAAGAGTGAGGTGGGTGAGAAGGTTTCTCTCAAAATGAAGGCTTGAATTTATCCTTGCATTCATTCTATCAAAAGAAATATTTATCAAATGCCTTTGAAATACCTGACACATGCTTGATTAACAGAAATATAACTGAACAAGGTAAGCATATTCATGAAATCTAATGGAAAAGACAGCATCAGATACACCATTTTAGTGTATAGAGTGCTTTGGGTACTTAAATCATGGAGAACTAACCTAATCTAAGGGTCGTGGAAAGTCTCTCTAAGAAAGTAAAATTTTAGCTAAAACTTAAGAGGTGAGTAGAGATTCACCAAGAGGGTAGAAAATAATGTCCAAGGCAAAGAGAACAACATGTGCAAAAAGTTGGGGCGGAGATTCTCAGGCAGACTAGTCTGATCAGAGTGGGAGATGTGGCTGAAGAATTAAGTATGTGGATTTTAATGGGGTGGGAACCTTACAAGTCTCACTAAGGATTTTGGACTTTATCATAAAGTAAATGGGAATAACATAATCAGAGCTTGTTTTCAAAATCTCACTGTTGTAGGTGATATAATCTATATAATTAAAAGTGTCTGTGGGATCACAGAAGAGGAAAAGATCAACTGATCAGGTAGGCTCCCAAGGGAAGAAACATTTGAATTGAGTTTTGAAGCATGGGAGAGATTCTACCAGGCAGCAAAAGAGAAAAGGCATTCCAGGAAGGGGAAACAACAAGGGCAAAGACTCCAGTATACAAAAAGAGCTGGGCATGCTGGGGAACAGGAAGCAACCATGAAGGACTACAGCAGAAAGTGGAGAGAACATGGCAGAAAATAAGGCCAAGGGGTTCATCCCTGACATCTATGTACTGATGGTACAGTATGGAACAAATACCATATCTTTAAATATTTAAAAGTTATAAATCATGCTAACAAAATATTATATAAAATTTGTTCTCCTCTCTACATACCTTCATATTCAAAAATATGGTGAATAAGAGGTTGTTTAGTATAGGTGAATATGGTAAATTTACATTCATTCAGGCCTTTATTTACACTTAACAGTCCAAGTATTATTATATCTTTACAGGAAGTTTGCCAAGTCACCCAGTTCTAAATCAAAGTTCATTAACCGTATGACTAAGGAAGTTATGTAAATCTTGCCAGATAACACTAATTAACAGGCAAGTGCTGGGTTCTAGGCCTAGTTGCTTTTTTTTTTAATGATTCTAGTAGTCACAGCATATCTGACAAGAGTAATCAGATATGGATATAAAACTGAAAAGTTTGTCAAACTCTGTACTAAATGTAAAAATTGTAAACTGCTTTTGAGTGAGGTTAGTCCCAGTGGAATCTTATAGGATCTTACATGGCATAAAAACAAATTCTTTACTATGTAAACACAATTATTTAATGTTTTGTGATTCCAAAGTCTAACAATATCACAGTTTCCTTCATCATTTCTGTTGATTCTTCCTCAAAATTCAATATTGCATGATGTCTGTATAGAAAAACATTACAGCACTAATTTAAGAATTTTAAAAAATCAGAATTATACTAAAGTTTGCCTTTGCTGCAGTATTAATAAAACTTAGTATGCATTTTAGAAGTATAAGCAAGATTTCAAGGGAAAAGATTAATTTCCTGACAAAGAATTGATTAAAATCATTCTCATGATACCTAGCGTAATGTATTGTACATAGTAGGAATTCACAAACATCTATTAAATGCATGGCTGTTGAGTGAATTCTTATTCATTGATTAGTGAATATGTAACTCCTAAAATAATAACGCTTTCATACTGGGGTCTTTAGAGACCATTGATTCTAACACTTTCACTGTCAAGATGCAGATGCAGAAGCCCAAAGAAGTTTAGTAAGCTGCTCAATTTCATCCTTCTAGGTATTTCAGAATGTTTAAGTCACAAGTTTCAGTTTCTAAAACTACTAGAACAATAAAATAGGTGTGTGTTAGGCCATTGTTAGCCAAGTAGTACAAATTTTTGGACATCATAGGAAAGAGAGCATATGTAGCAGAAGTCTATTTGTTTGTTCACCCATCATTTTATACATGTTGCTCCCTTAGAAGCTACCAGCCATCTCATAACCACTGATTGATCAATCTTGAGTCCTGAAACGTATTACCCCAATCCTTGGCCATAGTTGCTTGGCTTGGTTGTTGGGATCTTGCCAAAGCTAGGTCAAGCAAGTTTTTTCTCTGAGACTGTTTTAACTTCTCTGATGGAATAAGACAAAAGACAAAAGCTGTTGGTTACTACATTAACCATCACATGAAGGAAATCTATTTGAATTAAGAAAAAAAAAGTGGTCTCAGACCAGTAGTGCACCCAGATATCTGAAAGACACAAATATAAATCCTTTTTAGAGGAACTCTTTTTAAATTTAGACTTCAAAGATCTTCTGCAAATAAAGGGAAAATGAGCAAATGAAAAGTCAAACATCTCTAAACATAAAGAAAACAAGCCTGGGGGGATTTGAGAAGATGGCGGAAGAGTAAGACACGGAGATCACCTTCCTCTCCACAAATACAACAGAAATACATCCACATGTGGAACAGCTCCTATAGAACACCTACTGAATGCTGGCAGAAGGCCTCAGACCTCCCAAAAGGCAAGAAAACTCCCATGTACCTGGGTAGGGCAAAAGAAAAAAGAACAAACAGAGACAAAAGAATAGGGACGGGACCTGCACCAGTGGGAGGGAGCTGTGAAGGAGGAAGTTTCCACACACTAGGAAGCCCCGTCGCGGGCGGAGACTGCGGATGGCGGAGGGGAAGCGTCTGGGCCGTGGAGGAGAGCATAGCCACAGGGGTGCTGAGGGCAAAGCGGAGAGATTCCTGCACAGAGGATCGGTGCCTAACAGCACTCACCAGCCCGAGAGGCTTGTCTGCTCACACACTGGGGCGGGTGGGGGCTGGGAGCTGAGGCTCGGGCTTCAGTCTGATTGCAGGGAGAGGACTGGGGTTGGCTCCCTGAACACAGCCTGAAGGGGTCTAGTGCGCCACAGCTAGCTGGGAGGGAGTCCGGGAAAAGGTCTGGCCCTGCCGAAGAGGCAAGAGACTTTTTCTTCCCTCTTTGATTCCTGGTGCGCGAGGAGAGGGGATTAACAGCGCTGCTTAAAGGAGCTCCAGAGACGGCTATCAGCGCTGACCCCAGAGACGGGCATGAGACGCTAAGGCTGCTGCTGCCGCCACCAAGAAGCCGGTCTGTGAGCACAGGTCACTATCCACACCTCCCTTCCGGGGAGCCTGTGCAGCCCGCCACGTCCAGGGTCCCATGATCCAGGGACAACTTCCCCAGGAGAACGCACGGCGCGCATCAGGCTGATGCAACGTCACACTGGCCTCTGTCGCCGTAGGCTCTCCCCGCATCCGTACCCCTCCCTCCCCCCGGCCTGAGTAAGCCAGAGCCCCCGAATCAGCTGCTACTTTAACCCCGTCCTGTCTGAGCGAAGAACAGATGCCCTCAGGCGACCTACATGCAGAGGTTGGGCCAAATCCAGAGCTGAACCCCGGGAGCTGTGAGAACAAAGAAGAGAAAGGGAAATCTCTCCCAGCAGCCTCAGGAGCAGTGGATTAAATCTCCACAATCAACTTGATGTACCCTACATCTGTGGAATACCTGAATAGACAACGAATCCCAAATTGAGGAGGTGGACTTTGGGAGCAAGATATATTATTTTTCCGCTTTTCCCCTTTTTGTGAGTGTGTATGTGATGCTTCTGTGTGAGATTTTGTCTGTATGGCTTTGCTTTCACCATTTGTCCTAGGGTTCTGTCTGTCCGTTTCTTTTTTTTTTTTTAACTTTTTAAAAATTATTTTCTTAATAATTATTTTTTATTTTAATTATTCTATCATATTTTATTTTTTCTTTCTTTCTTTCTTTCGCTTTCTTTCTTTCTTTTCTCCCTTCTTCCTTTCTTTCCTTCTTTCTTTCTTTCTTCTATTTTTTCTCCCTTTTATTCTGAGCCGTGTGAATGAAAGGCTCTTGGTGCTCCAGCCAGGAGTCAGTGCTGTGCCTCTGAGGTGGGAGAGCCAACTTCAGGACACTGGACCACAAGAGACCTCCCAGCTCCACATAATATCAAATGGCAAAAATCTCCCAGAGATTTCCATCTCAACAGCAGGACCCAGCTTCACTCAACGTCCAGCAAGCTACAGTGCTGGACACCATATGCCAAACAACTAGCAAGACAGGAACACAACCACACCCATTAGCAGAGAGGCTGCCTAAAGTCATAATAAGACCACAGAAACCCCAAAACACACCACCAGACGTGGACCTGCCCACCAGAAAGACAAGATCCAGCCTCATCCACCAGAACACAGGCAGTAGTCCCTTCCACCAGGAAGCCTACACAACCCACTGAACCAACTTTGGCCACTAGGGACAGACACCAAAAACAACAGGAACTACGAACCTGCTGCCTACAAAAAGGAGACCCCAAACACAGTAAGATAAGCAAAATGAGAAGACAGAAAAACACACAGCAGATGAAGGAGCAAGATAAATACCCACCAGACCTAACAAATGAAGAGGAAATAGGCAGTCTACCTGAAGAAGAATTCAGAATAATGATAGTAAAGATGATGCAAAATCTTGGAAATAGAATAGACAAAATGCAAGAAACATTTAACAAGGACCTAGAAGAACTAAAGATGAAACAAGCAATGATGAACAACACAATAAATGAAATTAAAAATGCTCTAGATGGGATCAATAGCAGAATAACTGAGGCAGAAGAACGGATAAGTGACCTGGAAGATAAAATAGTGGAAATAACTACTGCAGAGCAGAATAAAGAAAAAAGAATGAAAAGAACTGAGGACAGTCTCAGAGACCTCTGGGACAATATTAAACACACCAACATTCGAATTATAGGGGTTCCAGAAGAAGAAGAGAAAAAGGAAGGGACTGAGAAAATATTTGAAGAGATTATAGTTGAAAACTTCCCTAATATGGGAAAGGAAATAGTTAATCAAGTCCAGGAAGCACAGAGAGTCCCATACAGGATAAATACAAGGAGAAACACGCCAAGACACATATTAATCAAACTGTCAAAAATTAAATACAAAGAAAACATATTAAAAGCAGCAAGGGAAAAACAACAAATAACACACAAGGGAATCCCCTTAAGGTTAACAGCTGATCTTTCAGCAGAAACTCTGCAAGACAGAAGGGACTGGCAGGACATATTTAAAGTGATGAAGGAGAGAAGCCTAAAACCAAGATTACTTTACCCAGCAGGGATATCATTCAGATTTGATGGAGAAATTAAAACCTTTACGGACAAGCAAAAGCTGAGAGAGTTCAGCACCATGAAACCAGCTTTACAACAAATGCTAAAGGAAGTTCTCTAGGCAAGAAACACAAGAGAAGGAAAAGACCTACAATAACGAACCCAAAACAATTAAGAAAATGGGAATAGGAACATACATATCGATAATTACCTTAAATATAAATGGACTAAATGCTCCCATCAAAAGACACAGACTGGGTGAATGGATACAAAAACAAGACCCATATATATGCTGTCTACAAGAGACCCACTTCAGACCTAGAGACACATACAGACTGAAAGAAAGGGGATGGAAAAAGATATTCCATGCAAATGGAAACCAAACGAGAGCTGGAGTAACAATTCTGATATCAGACAAAATAAACTTTAAAATAAAGACTATTAGAAGAGACAATGAAGGACACTACATAATGATCAAGGGATCAATCCAAGAAGAAGATATAACAATTGTAAATATTTATGCACCCAACATAGGAGCACCTCAATACATAAGGCAAATACTAACAGCCATAAAAGGGGAAATCAACAGTAACACATTCATAGTAGGGGACTTTAACCCCCCACTTTCACCAATGGACAGATGATCCAAAATGAAAATAAATAAGGAAACACAAGCTTTAAATGATACATTAAACAAGACAGATTTAATTGATATTGATAGGACATTCCATCCAAAAACAACAGAATACACATTTTTCTCAAGTGCTCATGGAACACTCTCCAGGATAAATCATATCTTGCGTCAAAAATCAAGCCTTGATAAATTTAAGAAAATTGAAATTGTATCAATTATGTTTTCCAACCACAAAGCTATGAGACTAGATATTAAATCAAAAAAACCTAGAAACAAATGACAATGGAGACACAGCAACCCAAAACCTCTGGGATGCAGCAAAAGCAGTTCTAAGAGGGAAGTTTATAGCAATACAATCCTACCTTAAGAAACAGGAAACATCTCAAATAAACAACCTAACCTTGCACGTAAAGCAATCAGAGAAAGAAGAACCAAAAAACCCCAAAGTTAGCAGAAGGAAAGAAATCATAAAGATCAGATCAGAAATAAATGAAAAAGAAATGCAGTAAATGATAGTAAAGATCAATAAAACTAAAAGCTGCTTCTTTGAGAAGATAAACAAAATTGATAAACCATTAGCCAGACTCATCAAGAAAAAAAGGGAGAAGACTCAAATCAATAGAATTAGAAATGAAAAAGGAGAAGTAATAACTGACACTGCAGAAATACAAAAGATCATGAGAGATTACTACAAGCAATTCTATGCCAATAAAATGGACAACCTGGAAGAAATGGACAAATTCTTAGAAAGGCACAACATGCCAAGACGGAATCAGGAAGAAATAGAAAATATGAACAGACCAATCACAGGCACTGAAATTGAAACTGTGATTAAAAATCTTTCAACAAACCAAAGCCCAGGATCAGATGACTTCCCAGGTGAATTCTATCAAACATTTAGAGAAGAGCTAACACCTATCCTTCTCAAACTCTTCCAAAATATAGCAGAGAGAGGAACACTCCCAAACTCATTCTACGAGGCCACCATCACCTTGATACCAAAACCAGACAAGGATGTCACAAAGAAAGAAAACTACAGGCCAATATCACTGATGAACATAGATGCAAAACACCTCAACAAAATACTAGCAAACGTAATCCAACAGCACATTAAAAGGATCATACACCATGATCAAGTGGGGTTTATTCCAGGAATGCAAGGATTCTTCAATATACGCAAATCAATCAACGTGATACACCATATTAACAAACTGAAGGAGAAAAACCATATGATCATCTCAATAGATGCAGAGAAAGCTTTTGACAAAATTCAACACCCATTTATGATAAAAACCCTGCAGAAAGTAGGCATAGAGGGAACTTTCCTCAACATAATAAAGGCCATATATGACAAACCCACAGCCAACATCGTCCTCAATGGTGAAAAACTGAAAGCATTTTCACTAAGATCAGGAACAAGACAAGCTTGCCCACTCTCACCACTCTTATTCAACATCGTTTTGGAAGTTTTAGCCACAGCAATCAGAGAAGAAAAGGAAATAAAAGGAATCCAAATCGGAAAAGAAGAAGTAAAGCTGTCACTGTTTGCAGATGACATGATACTATACATAGAGAATCCTAAAGATGCTACCAGAAAACTACTAGAGCTAATCAATGAATTTGGTAAAGTACCAGGATACAAAATTAATGCACAGAAATCTCTGGCATTCCTATACACTAATGATGAAAAATCTGAAAGTGAAATCAAGAAAAACACTCCCATTTACCATTACAACAAAAAGAATAAAATATCTAGGAATAAACCTACCTAAGGAGACAAAAGACCTGTATGCAGAAAATTATAAGACACTGATGGAAAAAATTAAAGATGATACAAATAGATGGAGAGATATACCATGTTCTTGGATTGGAAGAATCAACACTGTGAAAATGACTAAACTATCCAAAGCAATCTACAGATTCAATGCAATCCCTATCAAACTACCACTGGCATTTTTCACAGAACTAGAACAAAAATTTTCACAATTTGTATGGAAACACAAAAGACCCCGAATAGCCAAAGCAATCTTGAGAACGAAAAACAGAACTGGAGGGATCAGGCTCCCTGACTTCAGACTATACTACAAAGCTACAGTAATCAAGACAGTATGGTACTGGCACAAAAACAGAAAGATAGATCAATGGAACAGGATAGAAAGCCCAGAGATAAACCCACGCACATATGGTTACCTTATCTTTGATAAAGGAGGCAGGAATGTACAGTGGAGAAAGGACAGCCTCTTCAGTAAGTGGTGCTGTGAAAACTGGACAGGTACATGTAAAAGTATGAGATTAGATCACTCCCTAACACCATACACAAAAATAAGCTCAAAATGGATTAAAGACCTAAATGTAAGGCCAGAAACTATCAAACTCTTAGAGGAAAACATAGGCAGGACACTCTATGACATAAATCACAGCAAGATCCTTTTTGACCCACTTCCTAAAGAAATGGAAATAAAAAGAAAAATAAACAAATGGGACCTAATGAAACTTCAAGGCTTTTGCATAGCAAAGGAAACCATAAACAACACCAAAAGACAACCCTCAGAATGGGAGAAAATATTTGCAAATGAAGCAACTGACAAAGGATTAATCTCCAAAATTTATAAGCAACTCATGCAGCTCAATAACCAAAAAACAAACAACCTAATCCAAAAATGGACAGAAGACCTAAATAGACATTTCTCCAAAGAAAATATACAGGCTGCCAACAAACACATGAAAGAATGCTCAACATCATTAATCATTAGAGAAATGCAAATCAAAACTACAATGAGGGCTTTCCTGGTGGCGCAGTGGTTGAGAGTCTGCCTGCCGATGCAGTGGACACGGGTTAATGCCCCGGTCCGGGAAGATCCCACATGCCGCGGAGCGGCTGGGCCCGTGAGCCATGGCCGCTGAGCCTGCGCGTCCGGATCCTGTGCTCCGCAATGGGAGAGGCCGCAACAGTGAGAGGCCCACGTACCGCAAACAAACAAAAAGAAACTACAATGAGATATCATCTCACACCAGTCAGAATGGCCATCATCAAAAACTCTAGAAACAATAAATGCTGGAGAGGGTGTGGAGAAAAGGGAACACTCTTGCACTGCTGGTGGGAATGTGAATTGGTACAGCCACTATGGAGAACAGTATAGAGGTTCCTTAGAAATCTACACATAGAACTACCATATGACCCAGCAATCCCACTATTGGGCATATACCCTGAGAAAACCATAATTCAAAAAGAGTCATGTACCAAAATGTTCTTTTCAGCTTTATTTACAATAGCCTGGAGATGGAAACAACCTACATGTCCATCATCGGATGAATGGACAAAGAAGATGTGGCACATATATACAATGGAATATTAGTCAGCCATAAAAAGAAAGGAAATTGAGCTATTTGTAATGAGGTGGATAGACCTAGAGTCTGTCATACAGAGTGAAGTAAGTCAGAAAGAGAAAGTCTAGTACTGTATGCTAAAACATATATATGGAATTTAAGGGAAAAAAATGTCATGAAGAACCTAGGGGTAAGACAGGAATAAAGACACAGACCTACTAGAGAATGGACTTGAGGATATGGGGAGGGGGAAGGGTGAGCTGTGACAAAGCGAGAGAGTGGCATGGACATATATACACTACCAAATGTAAAATAGATAGCTAGTGGGAAGCAGCCGCATAGCACAGGGAGATCAGCTCGGTGCTTTGTGACCACCTGGAGGGGTGGGATAGGGAGGGTGGGAGGGAGGGAGAAGCAAGGGGGAAGAGATATGGGAACATATGTATATGTATAACTGATTCACTTTTTTATAAAGCGGAAACTAACACACCATTGTAAAGCAATTATGCTCCAATAAAGATGTAAAAAAAAAAAAAAGAAGCAAAGAAAAAAGAAGGGCTAATAAAATTCTAAGGGAGTATCTACAAGGAGATTAAGCTACCAATTCACTGTATTCTTCAATTTAAAGTTTGTGTAACAGTTGGTTAAATCCAGCATAATCTCTACAGGAATTAACTATGACATCTAAGAATGGCTGGACTGTAGCATGAGTGGGTGTGTGAGGTTGTGATGTTTCATAAATCTCTGAATCAGTACACCATACCCATAGGTGAAATCTCAACATTTCCTTCTTTATATCTCACGTTACAAAGAATGGCATTTGCTTTTCATTCATTTTATGTAACTCTTTGAAAGGTAGTATATATAAAAAATAATTTGCTATTACCTCAACACTTCCGTGAGGCATCCAGAAAAATATCTTTCAGGAAGAAGAGGCAACAGGAAAAGAATAAAGAAATAAGTTTTAATAAAGATCATGAAAAGAAACTTGGTTAGAGATTAAGTTTTTGGAATTTTATGACAATATGATTTTATACCTCTGTTGACCATTTCAGTTTCAGATACAACTTAAGAATTGTTTATTGAAAGGTTTTCTGTCACCAAAATTATCAAAAAATGAATAATTGAATTCTGAAAGACCTGTAATTAAGGTTTCATGGCTAAACAGTCATTTGAAAATTCCATTATTCAACCTAAAATTGAAACAAAATAAAAATTCTATTGATTTATAGCAATTAATTATAGCAATCCACATTCTCTTGGATCTTGTACTGTTAAGTACTAGTCTGTAATAGAAACAAAAAGAAACTGCTTTCAAAATAATTTTCTAGGCTGATACTCACTGATTCGCCCTTTTGAAAAGTAGTATATGTTGCGTATACTTTAAAAACATGGATTCTGGAACTGGATTCATAGGCAGTGCCTATGTTTTACTATTTCTGTACTCTAAAGAGCAGAACACTGAGCAGTATGGAGATTTCTCAAAAAATAAGAAAAACAGAACTACCGTATGATCCAGCAATTACACTCCTCGATATTTAACCAAAGAAAAGAAAAACATGAAATAGAAAAGATATATGCATCCTTATGTTCATTGTAGCATTATTTACAAACGCCAAGAAATGAAAGTAACCCAAGTGCCCATCAATAGATGAATGGACAAAGAAGATGTAGTATATATATGTAATGAATTATTACCCATAAAAAAGAATGAAATCTTGCCATTTGTGACAACATGGTTGGATGTAGAGGGTATTATGCTAGGTGAAATAAGTCAGACAGAGAAAGACAAATACTGTATGATTTCATTTATATGCGAAATATAAAGAATACAACAAACCAGTGAACATAACAAAAAGGAAACAGACTCACAGATATAGAGAACAAGTGATTACCAGTGGGAAGAGGGAAGAAGGGTCGGGCAAGATAGGGGTAGGGGACTAAGAGTTACAAACTACTATGCATAAAATAAGCTACAAGGATATACTGTACAACACAGGGAATACAGCCAATATTTTATAAATGTAAATGTAATATAATCTTTAAAAATTGTGAATCACTATGTTGTACACCTGAAACATAATATTGTACAACTATACCTCAATTTTTAAAAAGAATCACATGACTGTTAAACGACAAAGGCAAGGGTCAGGTTTAGATTCATCTGACTCTAAAGCCAGCTTACAATGCTATGTGTACAACTATTTCAAGCTAAGGAATATTGGCAGATTTGTGTTCAATCCAAAAAAGAAATCTAATTGAAGCATCTTAAGTTTTCAAGTTATACAAGGACTTAAATCATTCAGTGCTATTTGAAAACTGAAATATCCAAGAAGTCATCAGAAAAAGTAACAAAAAAAAAAACATTTCCCCCTTGACCCATAGCTGTTCCCAACCACTGTGCTTATAATATGACTCTCATCTAAAGAATAGAAATCCTAATTCACTGCCCCTCCCACTCTAGTTTCTTTATTCATTTTTGGTTTGTTTTGTTTTTTAAACAAGCCTTTTTATTTCCTGGTGCTTTTCATTTCAGTTCCTCATCCTTCCACAGAGCGCTTTTCTGTAAATAGATCCCAGAACTGGAAAATATCTAATACTATTTGATCATGATGACAATGAAGACAAAGAATGATCACCATGATGAGGATGATTACTACACAAACAATCTAAAAGAATTGCTCAATTCAATGAGTATTTAACCTTAGCTGTCTTAGAAAGTATGATAAATGTTCAGCATAATCCCCATTGCTACTTAACAATTAAAGAACTCTTTAGAATAAGATAAAGAAGTTCATCAAAATATTTTAGTAATAATATATATATATATATTAGTAATATATTTTTGCAAATATTTGGGTCTAGAGTCAAATTTCTGAGTTAAGCAGATAAATAAATACTCTCCTTACATTTCCAATAGGTTTATTGTAACATGCGAAAAAATGGTGCTCACTCTGAATGTTATTCTGTTCCTAACTTTGCATCTCTTGCCTGGAATGAAAAGCTCAATGGTAAATTTGATTAACAATGGATATGATGGCACTGTCATTGCAATTAACCCCAGTGTGCCAGAAGATGAAAAACTCATTCAAAACATAAAGGTAAGTGAAAAATTGATTATCCATTTATATTTATTTCATTGAGTATTTTCAACTCATGTTACCTAGGCACATACACACATTCACACAGTTATAACTTTCCAAAATTGCTTAGACAGTATTCGTCATTTACATAACATGTATCTAAACTGTCAAGATTAATACCTGCTTAGTTTAAATATTATATAGTATATATTAATAGCATTAGTCATTCTCCAAATGAATTATTAAAAGGCCGAACTACTAATATTTGTTCAACTCATTAAGCTAAAAGAAAGACCTTCGAGCTACTGGAGAATTATTTTCAAATTTTATCTTTATGAAGTTACTTTTATAATGTTTCAATAACTAACCTCCTTTTAAGCCCTAGAGGTTCATTATCATACATTTTTTTCAGTTGTTCATATTGTTCAACTCTAAAAATTTTGAAATTCTTAGGTATCTGATCTTAAAGAAAATATTACTTATTTTTGAAGTTGACTTACTTCCTAATTTTATCTGGGTTAGTCATTATAATAAAATATTCTATATATAGCACTCTAATATATACTGTTTTCTTTGATCCTCTCAATATCCCTATGAGGTGGTCAAGAATAGAGATTATTAATTACCCTTGTTGTATAAATTGAGAGAAGTGATTTGTACAGTCATACGATAAGTAGCAAAACTGGAATTTGAAGCCAATGACCTACATATTTTTAGAAAATCACTGCTTGGTAAAACTTTGCCTTTTATGAACACATTCTTTATGAGAAGATAACTCAAAATAAATCTAGCAAAATGTTTTTTTCAATTAACAACAGTATAAAATCTACCAAACTTTAAACTCCCAACCCCATTTTAAGCACCTCTGTTCAATTCAATAAGCAACTTGCCAACAGACTGCCAGTCTTAATCACCTTTATATCTCACCTAGCACCCTCACTCCCTGCTCCAACCCATAATGCTGAATGCAGGTCTGGATAAGTGAAAAATAACGAATTGATTTCTAAGTATATAAAAATGAGAGTTTACAGGCATCTCTTGCCTTGAATGAAAAGCTCAGTGGTAAATTTGATTTACCAGACTAGAAAAATATAGTAAAATGTAACCTATTTTTCAGTTAGTCTTTGCCAAAATATTTGGGGAGAGGGGCTTAAATTAACTTTTTTTTTTTTAAAGATGATGTTGGGGGTAGGAGTTTATTTATTTATTTATTTATTTATTTTTGCATGTTGCATCTTCATTTCTGTGCGAGGGCTTTCTCTAGTTGTGGCAAGCAGGGGCCACTCTTCATCGCAGTGTACGGGCCTCTCACTGTCACGGCCTCTCTTGTTGCGGAGCACAGGCTCCAGACGCGCAGGCTCAGTAGTTGTGGTTCACGGGCCTAGTTGCTCCGTGGCATGTGGGATCCTCCCAGACCAGGGCTCGAACCCGTGGCCCCTGCATTAGCAGGCAGATTCTCAGCCACTGCACCACCAGGGAAGCCCCTAGCTTCTTCTTGTTTGTACATTTTCATTTCATTGTGAAATTGTTACTACAAGGTATTTTTAATTTTTTCAGGAAATGGTAACTGAAGCTTCTACTTACCTGTTTCACGCCACCAAACGAAGAGTTTATTTCAGGAATGTAAGCATTTTAATTCCAATGACCTGGAAGTCAAAATCTGAGTACTTAATGCCAAAACAAGAAGCACATGACCAGGTAGGGTATTTTATCTAGCTCCTAAACTGTTTCTTTCTCCCTGTGATTTAAAAAAATTAATACTCAATTTTTTTTAGTAATTACTGATGACTACTTTAGTATTTAAATTAGTAATATTATGGGTCTTAATTTAGATGAAAAATTCCTTGTTTCTATTGCTCTTGGGATCTGTTTTGGCTTGTCTGTTCTGCTTTTTAGGCAGGTGTCATAGTTGCTAATTCTTACCTAAAATATGGAGATGATCCCCATACACTTCAACATGGAAAATGTGGAGAAAAAGGACAATATATACATTTTACTCCAAACTTCTTGTTGACTAATAATTTGCCTATCTATGGGTCCTGAGATAGGGATATCTATTTTATACTTCTATTTTTATTTCCACTGGAAACAAATATAACATTGTGATTAATGGTATTTTAAAAAAATTTTTAAAGGAAAAAATAGTTGTTAATACCTTTGGAAATTTACTAGTTATGTTCAACCTAATTATATTTCTTTTTGTGTGTGTTTAATAATAAAATTAACCATTTATTGATACTAACCCATTTTAACTTCTTTGGCCTTATGAAAGTTGTCAATTTCTAGATTTCCTTGACTCAGTTAGGTTGAGGATATGGGGAAGGGAGACTTAAAATATAAGGAAAATAGTTAAATACAGGTTTCCCCCAAAAGAAGCATTTCCAAAAGAAGCTATCCAAAGAATAGCATCCAAAAGAAGCATTTCTATCCAAAAGAAGCATTTCTATGAAACCTTTCATAAGTCAAGATTGTATACAGCAAAGAAGCAATTACCTTAGGACACATCTTGTTAACAGATGAACAAAATATGTCGAGATAAAGCACAGATGCTCACAGACACAGTTCAAATCTATGGGGTTTGAGGGTGAGATGCTGAGTGCGATTCCCAGGGAAGGAGCTTGGTGGTGCCATTTTTCCTGCTCTGGGTGTGTGCTGTTTGTAAAACAGCTGGCTGCGAAACAAATGCTGATTGCTATTTTTACTTTTCGCTTTTTTTTTATAAAAGCAAAAGTCCTCTTCGAACTTCTTTCTGTTAGCAAAAACAGGTACTAAGGTCTTTCGTAAAAGTGAAGTGGTGTAACGTGAACTTTCAAAAAGCCGGGATACATGTATTGTAAACATAAATTTATAAGTGGCAATATTCTCTCATATGCAGAGTATTTGTCCATGAGTGGGCCCATCTCCGATGGGGAATATTTGATGAGTATAATGTGGACCAGACATTCTATATTTCCAGAAGAAACACTATTGAAGCAACAAGGTATCATTCTATTGAACAAATCTGTTTTCAAAATCTTTCACTTATGACTTTTTAATTTTCTGTACTAGGCAAACAAAGGCTACCTCAGTGGTTGAATGCTCAGAGTTAACTGCAATATCCAACCTGCCCCACTATATATCTGTCCAACAATTTCTGGTATTACACCTTGGAATCAAGATCAATCAAAATTTGGGAAAATTTTCAGTATTCATGGGAGTTGTACTAAAAATATGTTATTGTCAGAGGAAAGAGAAAGAAAAACGTTGTACCCTAAAACTTAAGATATCTGAGAGTTAGAGTTCAAGTTCCTACCCAATCTTTTATTCCGTTTGATTCATAACCTTTTAAGGTGAATCTGTTTCATTGAAATCAATTAAACTGTTAGAGCCTCATATTAAATATATTTATTTTTCATTTAATCTTGAGCTTAAGAAGTACTTTTCATAAGGATAAGTGAGAAAATTGATTTTTTAAGAAGTATAATTCTGGGTAGATTTAGACAGGTCCTATTTATGAATAGATGAGATATTTAAATTAAAAATGTCAAGCAGGTGGAGTAGTTAATGAGTATTAAAGAACAACAGAAATCAGTGTAATAGAAAATAAGTCTTTAGGATAAAAAACATAGTGTGGTACAAAAATGCCTTTGTGTTGTTTGCTTTATCTCTCTTAAGCTGCCTAGAATCTTTCCCACAGAGGAGGCTTTCAACCCAGGACACTCATTACTGTCACCTCCTCCCACGCAACTCCTCCCAGCACCGACTCCCTTATTCAAACAATGCTTGTTCATCCTTCAAGACTCAGTTTAAATGCTTCTTCCCTAAGTGTCTTTCCTCTCCCTCCATTTGGGGTTAGACATCCTTGACACTGTTCCCAAAGCAATGTGCGTGGGCTTCTCTCACACTGGGCAGTAATTGTCTGTGTTTTAAGATCCTTGAGGGCTGATTTTTTTTTTTTTTAATCCCTTAGCCTTGGACATGGTACAAAGTAAAAGCTAAACAAAGAATGTATCAAACAACCAATTTTAATAAATTAATGAAAAATAAATGAGTTTCCTTATCAGTCATAAAAAGAGATATATTAGTAAAAACAAGTATCTAAAATAACATTTATTGAGCTCCTACTGTGTGCCAGGCACTTTGTTGGAGGCAGTGTAAGTTGTTTTCAGGCTTTTACTCTAGAGCTAACCCTCTTGGAAAACATGACTAACCATCTCCTTTAATCCTTGCAATACAAATAAATTTATTTAAATAGATTAATGTTTTGAAGTTTAATATTAACACAGAATGGGAGTAAATCCTGCAGATAAACAAGAACTCTTTTTATCTTTTACCCATACCCCACCCCACCTCATTCTTTGCCAGGGCCTTGACAATTATAAAGACCAAAAGGTTTGAATGCACAAGCATTTCCATGCAGGGTTTATTTTCATTTCTTCTTTCAGTCTAGCTCAGTGATTTTCAAAATGTAAATTGTAAAATGCTGTAAACACAAAAACCACACATGGTTTTGTATGTATGGTATACATGCATATATGTATACATCTATATAGCAATATGTATACGTGTGTATATATATATGTATATGTGTACCATACATAAGAAATTTAAGAGGGTTTTAAGCATAATGTTGACTCTCCCCTCCCTGCTGGGAAGCAACTCCTCTGTATCTCTTAACTCAATTTTCACAACATCCTTGTGAATTAGGAATTATCATCTTAAACTCAAGGTCACAAGGATAATAGATATATTAATCATATTAATGAGCAGTAAACATTAAGAAATATGAATTAACATCATTGTTCTTGTTGAAATCATGGTAAATAGGGGGAAGACACTGCCTACTTTTGTCAAAATGGAATGTTGGTACATGGTCTAGAGCAATTATCACTGAGGGAATGATTTTAGGATGTTAGTCTTTATTCATAATTTCTCTGGCCTTCATGTACAAATATAATCTAATTCTTTCATCACAGATGTTCAATTCATATTACTGGTATAAACGTGGTTTTCAAGAAATGCCAGGGAGGCAGCTGCATAACAAGGCCATGCAGACGTGACTCATAGACAAGGCTGTATGAAGCAAAATGTATATTCATCCCAGAAAAATCCCAGACTGCAAGGGAGTCCATTATGTTTATGCAAAGTCTCCATTCTGTAAGTACCTTCTTTTCCTAGTCTCACAAAGGAACCCTTTAGGAAAAATTAATTAGGGAAGCTGGATTTTCTACTATGAAATTATATATACCAATAGAAATAAGGGAAATTACTAAGACAGTTAATTAATAGCCATTTTATCCAGTCCTGTGTGTCCAGTCTTGTCAGGGTGTATCTGGAAATTATTCCACCCTTTCTTACTAGCCTGCTTTCTTTTTTCTTCAGAGGTAGATCTGTACCCTTCTCATTGGCATCACAGAATTTCTTATTACATCCCTTCCCTCATTTGACTTCTGTAGACTTGTGTCTAGAACTACAACCTTACTTTTAATTCTTTCTTCTAAGTGTTATTCATATTACTATTCCAAAGTAATTCATTCTGGGAAAATGAATTTGGGAAATTCAGCTTGGGAAAGTACTGACAGTCTCTACTTTCCATTATCTTCACACTAAAGCACACTAAGTTTTGCAAAGTGATATTGTGAAAACATAAACGGCTCTGTCTCTACAGAACAACAAAAGAGGAGAGGTTCACAATCACCAATCTGACCAATTAAAAAATAACAACACAATAATTCAAGTTCCAAAGCTAATGTTTGACCTGAAGTATTTGGTTGAATGTGTAAACCTCAGTAGATAAGAACAGGTGACTTGGAGTCAGACAGATCTGATGTCAAAACCCAGTCTGTAATTTTCGAGCTGTGTCACTCTGAGCAAACTGCTAAATCTGAGATTTAATTCTCTAGTCTTTTAAACAGGAATTATAAAACTCACTTTACAGTGTTATTGCTGTTAGTTTTATAAGAGCTAATATAAATAAAGTACATTTACAGTGCAGGTAAGTATAACATAAACTTAAAATTTTTTTAATTTATAAAATATTTGGATAATAGGGAATTGTCTCTTTCCCTGGATAAATCCAGCCTTAATTACTGCAAACATATTATAGCTACCTAATGAAAGTTTCGAAACATGTAAAAAAGACTTTAAAATATGAAACATATGAAAGTTATCAAAAACAACAAATCAAAATAAAGTATACTATCTCTAGATAGTAAACTAACATTTGAAAGAAGCAAATTTTCATATACCAAATTACTAGCAACATAGACTTCTATGGGTAGAGGTTTGGAAAGGCCTATTATTTCCAATAGGATTTAAAATTGTTTTGGAGTCTAGGGCATTAATGATGAAGGACCTGAGTAAAAATATAGACTCGATATTTTTTTCTAAAACTCCTAAATGAATCCAGTGAGATATTTAAGTAGAAATTGTTTTCCAGCCTAATAAAACTCCCTCCTGGGAATATCTGAAACATGAATCTAGAAGTTTCACTATAACCTGCTGAATCTGGATCCACAAAGGCAGCCAAAGTTCAGCATCCAAATAGATATCAGATCATGTGACGCAAGAGGATAATTGGAATATATACTGTCTGTACCAAACTATAAATTCCAAAAGCATTTGACTATGAGGAGATAGCTCATGTTGCCTACCTGAAAAATAAATAAAAATGAAAGAAAATCATGTAATTGAAATATGGAGGGCAACTAATTATATAAGATATGGCTCAGAGATAAATACTGTACTTTAACCATATAACTTGTGCATAATCACACAACCTTCTAATTATTGTAACATAGACTAAATATATTGCATAGCATCTGTACCCAGGGCATAAGCTCAGACTCAAGAGAAATATGATCTGAAATAATGAATATTCAAGTCCATGATTTTCTTTCTTTAAAATTCATTATTCCCACTTCATGTCCATGTTAGGAACTGAAAAAATATCGAAATAATTAAAAATAACTGTTCTTGAAGAACTCAATTTAGTGAGAGAAGTAGAGATAAAAGAAAAATAAATATGAATACAAAGTAGGAAGAAGTAGAAACTAAGTGCCATGAGAGTACAGCAAATGTCTCCAATTGAAAGTCAGAAAATTGTGTCTAATGAGATGAGTTTTGAGCTGGAATTTGGAAATAAAATTAGTATGAACTTGCTAAAGCAGG
Organism: Orcinus orca; assembly: GCF_937001465.1. Lineage (NCBI taxonomy): Eukaryota > Metazoa > Chordata > Mammalia > Artiodactyla > Delphinidae > Orcinus > Orcinus orca. Next base: position 136,634,660 of record NC_064559.1, on the reverse strand, counting down.
AAGGGGAAGGGTATTCTAGGCAAAGAAACAGGTTTACAGAAACAAAGATGGAAAAATACAGGGATGAGAGGGAAGGGATAATGGGATAATATGTATACATATAGCTGATTCACTTTGTTATACAGCAGAAACTAACACAACATTGTAAAGCAATTATACTCCACTAAAGATGTAAAAAGAAAGAAAGAAAGAAAAAAGATTTTAAAAAATAAGAAAAATACAGGATGCCACACCTGACTGTACAAGTTGAGCACTGCCCAAATTACTTGCATCATGGTCACTAAAGATCTTCATATTTATTAGAACACTTTTCAGGTAGACAGAATAAAAGAACTTGAGAAAAGGGCACCTTTTTCTAATTTGCACAAATTTCCTTTTCCATTTGTATTAGCGAGAGCCTTGTGAAAGTTTCTGGCATACTCTAAGGACAGGAGAAAGTTCAATGTTCTATAAGCAAAGCATACATGGTGAGGAAGAAGCAAGAAATGAAATTGAAACACAAAATTGGAACCTACAAAACTAAGGTGTTTGGATTTTATTTTATCAACTTCAGTCTAGTGATGTAACCAGCTTATCCTTTCAGGATGATAATTCTACTGACTGTGAAAAACAAAAGGAAGTGAGATAGTGGAGGCAGGGAGACCAGTTGGAGGGCCATGGCAATAGGCAGATAAGAGACCTGAAGGCCCTGAATAAAGGCAGTGACAGTAGCAAGAGGAGCCACATTTGGTAGGCATTTCATATCATCAAGTTGATTATAAATCACTGCTTTGACTGAAAACTATATTTTTCTCCCATCCAATATAACCCCTTCTGAAAAATGTAGATCAGAAACTTAACAGAAGGAAAATAAACTCTTAAAACTTGAATAAAAGGTGTTCAGGTTTAATAATTTAGTTCTAAATCTGAGCTTACAGCAGGAGATTTATATGAGGAGGGCATTTAAAAAAACAAAATGGTATTTATAAAGCTGAGGCTTTACTGCAAGACGAATTCTTTCCTGAATGCTACTAGTTTATGCTAGTGTTTTTCCAAGTTACTAGGTTTCAAAACTTGGAGGATTTTCATAGATTCTATAGTAATGAAATATCATTTGGCAGAATTACTGGATACAACTCACCATTTGCAACTCAAAGAGAAGCAATCACATTTCCTCATTTTCTTCCCACATTTTCATTACTTTTTCGGGAGTATTATTTTATTTATGTCTAAGTTCACCAGAGACAATTACATTTGAGATTGTTAGAATATCTGTTCTCAAGTTTTTCAATAAACTATAAAGAGATAGAAAATACTTAGGCAATTAAAGAAGGCCATTTTCTTTACTCCACTTTTAGGGGGAAGCTAGAAATTACTGCAAATCCTGTCCCTTTTTCCATTAAACTTATTTCAAGGCTTGAGTCCCCCAAGAGTCTAGAAGGGAAAGTAAGAAGTTAGCTTAAGCAGTTGCGTCAGCCGCCATTATCCCCCAGTGCTATGATCTACCTATACCTAAAAGAATTACCAAATAAATTTCCAGTGCATATTGATGGTTTTAATTTGCTTTTTCTCCATTCAAGTATGCAAAATGGATGTGAGAATGCTAGATTATGAAATAATTTTTAATTGTCAGGAGATAAAATCTGTGGAGGATGTACAAGGCAGCCAACTGTATATTTGGAAAGGAAGGTAATGCCTCATCAGTTACCGTACTACTGTCTTTCAACTGATTTTTCCCAGGTGACTGAATTTTGTACAGAAAAAAACACACGGTACAGAAGCTCCAAACCTACAAAACAAAATGTGCAATGTTAGAACCACGTGGGATGTAATCATGGACTCTGATGACTTTCAGAATATATCTCCCATGAGAGAAATGAATCCACCGACTCATCCTACATTTTCGTTACTCAAGTCCAAACAGCGGGTAGTCTGTTCGTTACTTGATAAATCTGGAAGCATGAATTCAGTAAGACGTTTATTTGTTAGCTCTCCTAAATTAGGTATTTAAGCTAATAGAAATATAATTTAATCTTAGGTTTAGTTCTACTAAGCTAACTAAAAAATATTTTTATTATTCTAATAAATTTTAGTACAGTGATTTTACATGGACAAGCACTAGAAGATAATATACTAAAATAAAAATAATTATTATATTAAGGTTATTGGATTACGGATAATGTTTATTCTTTAACTTTTAGTTCTAACAAACTAGAAATAACATAACTGAACAAAAAGAAAAGACGAAAATCATCCATAATTCTACGGAGCATATGTCATTCCTATCTTTTTTCTGTTCATGTATTTTGTTTTTCCTCCTCAGAAATGTGATTATATCTTATATAATGTTTTATAATATGATTTTTTTTACTTACTATACCTTAAACACTCCCCAAGGAAAAAAAACGATTCCATGACACAAGTTTTAATGGTCATATGGTATGCACATATTATAATTTAGTCAAATAAACCCCATTATTGGACATTTTGGTGACTTTCAACTTGTTATCAAAAATTATGTTGCAACAAACATTTTTGTGTGCATTTTAAAATTATTTCCTTACTGTTAAAGAAGAAGGTATAAAATTTTAAGGCTTTTCCAAGTATAATATGACTGATTTTTAAAGTTTTTCTTTAATATTATTTCTTTTTAATATAATGAAGAAGTTAAACTCTAAAATACAGTAATCAATTATTATTATGATCTCTGGCCCATGAACTTTGTCTTTCACCAATCTGTCAAGATTGGAGGAAACTCAGGAATTGTTCAGACATCTTTTTCTTACAGGAAGACTGTCTCTTTACAATGGATCAAGCAGCAGAACTACACTTGATTCAAATTATCAAAAAGGGATCCTTGGTTGGGATGGTTACATTTGACAGTGTTGCTGAAATCCGAAATCATCTAACAAAAATAACTGATGATGGGCTTCCCTGGTGGCGCAGTGGTTGAGAGTCCGCCTGCCGATGCAGGCGACACGGGTTCGTGTCCCGGTGTGGGAAGATCCCACATGCCGCGGAGCAGCTGGGCCCGTGAGCCATGGCCGCTGAGCCTGTGCGTCCGGAGCCTGTGCTCCGCAATGGGAGAGGCCACAACAGTGAGAGGCCCGCATACCAAAACAAAAACAAAAACAAAAAAAAAACAAAAAAACTGATGATGATGTTTACCGAAATCTGCCTCAAGCCGATGGTGGAACTTCAGTTTGCAGGGGACTCAAAGCAGGATTCCAGGTAAGATAAGAATGCTTTTCTAAATATCACTTGCCATTTATCATTGCTTTTAATTTTGTCCAGCTCTCTTGGAACAAGGGTCATGAGCTTAGAGGTCCCTCACTTAAATAATTTTTAAAGACCTTCTGTTGTCTATTGTTCATAGCTGGATCCTCTCTGAGTGTGGTTATTTCACCCACATGCTCCTGAGGAACTGAGTTGCGCTGAGGAGTGGTTAAAGGGAAGAAAAATCCTGTGTGCACATAATCATCATTACTTAGTTAGGAGCTCCTCATTTCTTTATCACTCCCATAGTCTGAATTTCTATGAGGAGAAAATAATGCTGTTAAGGGGACTGTGGAAGAGGGAGATTACTAATATTTTTATATTATGGATAAAGAAAACCCCAGTTCATCAAGTTAAACTGACATTTAAAAATCACAAAGATAGAGGTAGTTCCTCAAGTATAGTACCAAACTCAAGACAGATGCATAGAAGTTTAATGAAATAAAAATTGTGAACTATATTAAAACACCTTCAGTATTCACCTGAATTTCTTCCAACCTAAGACAGCCTCTATTTAAGCCTATTTATATTCTTTTTCAGTGAAAGGAAAACCGTTTCCTTTCACTGACCCTCTCATTGCCTCAGCTACAAAGTGGAGACTGTTACTCTTATTTTGGCGACTAGTTAATATCGTCTCTTAGCTTTCCTCATGATATCTGTTTCCTGTAAATCATATTGCTTTAAGAAAACACACAAGTTCTAGATTCAGACAAACCTGGAATTCTGGTTCTATTATGCCCTAGCTAAATGACTGTGGGTGAGTTACTCAACTAAGAAAGTCTCAGTTTCCTCAATTAATGAAATGTGGAAAATAACAGAACCTATCTCATTTGATAGGAACTACGTCAGATAAATAAGGGCTCCCCTAATGTTCATAGCAGCATCATTTACAATAGCCATGATATGGAAGCAATCCAAGTGTTCATCAAGAGATGAATGAATAAAGAAGATGTAGGGTGTATGTATATATATATATATAATACATATATACAATGCAATATTACTCAGCCATAAGAAAGAATGGAATTCTTCCATTTGCAACAATGTGGATGGACGTAGAGGGTATGATGCTTAGGAAAATAAGTCAGACAGAGAAAGACAAAAACTCTGTTATCAATTATATGTAGAATCTAGAAAATAACACAAACGGATGTATAGAACAAAACAGAAACAGACTCACAGATATAGAGAACAATCTAGTGGTTACCAGTGGGGAGAGGAAAGGGAAAGGTGCAAGATTAGGGTATGGTATTAAGAGATAAAACTACTACATATAAAATAAGTAAGCAACAAGGATATATTGTATAGCACTGGGAAATATAGCCATTATTTTGTAATAACTTTAAATAGAGTATAATTCATAAAAAGAGTGAATTACTATGTTGTACACCTGAAACCTTGTAAACTTTGTAAATTCATAAAAAGAGTAAATTACTATGTTGTACACCTGAAACTTTGTAAACTTTTAACATTGTAAATCAACTATAATTCAATAAAAAAGATAAACAAGTGCTCAAGAAAGGATTGCTATTATAAAAATCATAATTCTCATATATGTCTATTCACTTCTAAAATATGACAGTACTATATCTTGGGAATATGTTATAATGTTTGCGCATGTTGGTTCATACATGTTTTTCTTAATATGTTTTGATATATATCTATGACATTTTGACCACAGAGTCTATTACTGAAGAGATTATATCAAATTACATTCAGACATATAAAAAAACCTCTGTTACTCATGTAAAGAAACCATATCAACATATAAGCTTTTACTTACAGAATCATAATAATATCTGAAATTTATTGAGCATATACTGCATCAGTGCCTACGTTAAATGCTTTACATTCATGATCTTACTTTATCATTACCATTAATGTTTTAGTCAGGCACTATTTTTTTTTTTTTTTTTTTTTTTTTTTTTTTTTTTTGCGGTATGCTGGGCCTTTCACTGTTGTGGCCTCTCCAGTTGCAGAGCACAGTCATCCAGACGCGTTGTGGCCTCTCCAGTTGCAGAGCACAGTCATCCAGACGCGTAGGCTCAGCGACCATAGCTCACGGGCCCAGCCGCTCCGCGGCATGTGGGATCTTCCCGGACCGGGGCACGAACCCGCGTCCCCTGCATCGGCAGGCGGACTCCCAACCACTGTGCCACCAGGGAAGCCCAGTCAGGCACTATTTTTATGCCCATTTTGCACATAAAGAAACTGAGGTTCAGAGTAATTAAATATCTTTCTCAAGATCATAGAGTCAGTAATTGGTAAATCTGTTCTTTCTTACTCCAAAGTTCAAAAAGGTAATCATTACAGTGAGCTATTTATAAACTCTATTATAAATATATATTCATATATATGAATGATAGAGAAACTAAACACTAGCTATTCTATTTAGCAAATGGCGGAGCTAGAATTTACTCTCAATTTGTTTGAGTAAATTGTCTTAGCCACTACTTTTGGTAAAAATCAGGAAAATACCCCCCAAATTATAATACTTGATAAATTCAGGAACTTCTTTCTTCATGACAGGTCAATGTTTTTTCCAGGAAATCCTGAGATTCTTCAATTAGCAACTAAAATGCGTTAAAAGGCACGTCACATCATTTAACTTTGAACACCTGCCTTCAGTCACGGCTTTACAAATGTTGTCTAGTGTGCAAACTTCCAAACTGCCTGGGTCATTTGCCTCTACCCCAAGTATCTCCTGGGATAATAAAAATAGCTAACATTCATTGAGTACTTACTATGGGTTAGACATTGTTCTCAGTGTTTTATTCTTTCTCTCTTGGGTAGCTTAAGTATATGTGAAAGCACTATTAACATTCTGCCTTTGGAAACCTACAAGACCATTCTACATTACACTCATTTCCAAACCAACAAAACCTGGAATGACAATACAAAGTTTCCTTTTGCCTATTCTGATGCATAGGCCTAAAAACTTCTCCAAGACTAAAGAACAGATTTATTCTTAGTTTAATTTATTTAGATATTATATTCTATAATTAATAATCTGGTTTTTTACTATCAGGCAGTTATCCACAGTAACCAAAGCACTTCTGGTTCTGAAATCATATTACTAACTGATAGGGAAGATAATGAAATAAACTTATGCTCTGAGGAGGTAAAACAAAGTGTTGCGATCATCCACACCATTGCTCTGGGACCTTCTGCTGCCAAAGAACTGGAGACACTGTCAGATATGACAGGTAAACCTTTGGAATAGAGTTTGAATAGAAAACACTTTTTCAGTTTCTCTCATTCCAGGGGCTCTTTCCCCTTAAACTACAAACTGCTCAAAATTTTCCTATTCTAAAAAATTAATCTTTGTCCTTTCCTTGTCCTTGTCCTTCAAATTAATATATTTCCTCTCCCCACCCCCACTTCTCTCCATTTCTACCTATATTAACTTTTTCTAATATTAGTCAACATTTTCTGTCTTCATTCATTTCTCACCACTTTCTACCAATACCACCAAAATGAAACTTCTTTCTCCATGGTTACTAATGACATTCAACTGCAGTTCCAAAATTCTGGCTCAGCATCTGTCCTGCTCAATCTTAAAGTAGAGATTCAGATAGCCCGATTTCACTGAGGAAGAAATGTAAACCTAGAGAATAGAAATGATTTGCCCAAGGCTAGAGTTAGAGACCTGATTACTGAGTCTTGCTCTCTGAAATCCATTCTTTTCCAGCTCCTGACACCTAAGTTATCTCCCTCTTCATTAACTCCTGTATCACTTATTTTCTGCACTTAATCAATTTTTACTTTATTCTAAACTGTCACTCTCTAATTGTTTTGGTATATCTTAGATAAAATTAGAAAATAAGCAGCTAGTTTAAAAATTGTCTTTAATTTTCATAATGTTATTTGGTGATTAGATCAGCTTTACTAATGTGGAAAGCACTTAAATCTAATGATTGATATAAAAATAATATTTGGCTAGTTTTTTTCTTTGTTCTAACATATTTTGAGCAAGGTTTAGTTATTGTAGGATTACATCTAGGATACTGATATATTAAAAGTTCCTAAGGTCTGGGAAATTCATCTTCTGTAAGTTTAAAAAAGAAAAATTTTAATGTATTTTATAGTATATTGATGAGTATAATAGCAAACATGATTTTCCCATTTAAAAATTAGTATTATATGGAATATTACTCAGCCATAAAAAAGAACAAAATAATGCCATTTGCAGCAACAAGGATGGACCTAGAGGTTGTCATACTGAGTGAAGCAAGTCAGACACAGAAAGACAAATATCATATGATATTGCTTATAAGTGGAATCTAAAAAAATGGTACAAATAAACTTATTTACAAAACAGAAAAAGTCACAGATGTAGAAAACAAACTTATGGTTACCAGGGGCAAAAGCAGTGGGAGGGATAAATTGGGAGACTGGGATTCACATATACACACTACTATATATAAAATAGATAACTAATAAGGACCTACTGTATAGCACAGGGGACTCTACTCAACAGGGAAGAGAATCTAAAAAAGATTGGATATATGTATATGTATAACTGATTCACTTTGCTGTATACCTGAAACTAACACAACATTGTGAATCAACTATACTCCAATAAAAATTTAAAAAATAAAATTAGTATTATAAAGGTAAATAAAATTCCATTTTAGGAGGACATCATTTTTATGCCAATAAAGACATAAATGGCCTTACTAATGCTTTCAGTAGAATTTCATCTAGAAGTGGCAGCATCACTCAGCAGGCTATTCAGGTCAGTATCTTTAAAAAAATTCTTTGCCTTTTTACACTTGTAATAACTTTTTGTTATCCTAAATAGTAACTTCTTTCTCTAATAAATAACTATTCTGCCTGAAAACATTTCAGGTGTAACATCCTTATTGAATTTGCTTTTTGTGATACTTATAGTCACTTTTTCTTTTGATTTTTCTATTTTTTATCAGTATAAATGCTTTTTTTTTGCAAAATTCTTCAAAATAATTCTTAGTTATTTTAATTGAAATCTTAAAAGTATATTTAGAATTACTCTGAACTGACTAAACTTTGAAATGTTACTAACTGTAATAACAAATCAGTTTCACATGTTTGTTGTTTTTATTTATGTAACAGTTGGAAAGCAAAGCCTTGACAATTACAGGAAGGAAATGGATAAATGGTACAGTGCCTATGGACAGTACAATTGGAAATGCCACCTTCTTTGTTGTCACATGGACAATACAAAAGCCAGAAATTCTTCTCCAAGGTCCACAAGGAAAGAAATATAAAACCTCAGATTTCAAAGAAGATAAGCTAAATATTTGATCTGCTTGTCTTTGAATACCAGGTATTGCAGAAGTAAGAATATTTTTTAAATTTTCTCCATGCTTTATCAACCAATTTTGAGGAAAAAATGAAGATAACATCATATACAGGAGTAGGAAGATATTACAAAAGCTCTCAAATAGGTATTTTTAAAATTTTCAGACAGGTACTTGGACTTACAGCCTTCTAAATAATCATGCCAGCCCTCAAATGCAAACAGTGACAGTGACTACTCGAGCAAGAAGTCCTACTACACTCCCAGTAATTGAAACAGGTCACAAGTCAAACTACAGCCCATTACCCTAACCCACTGATTGTTTATGCACAAGTCAGTCAAGGGTTTTTGCCTGTACTGGGAATCAATGTAACAGCCATTATAGAAACTGAAGATGGACATCAAGTAACATTAGAGCTATGGGACAACGGTGCAGGTAATAAGAATCTGCGTCAACTTCCACTGAACTTAAAATCCTACTATAATCACATGACTTAGAAGTCAATATTTCCTATATATGCTAATGAAACATATTTTAAGTGAATTCAATTTTAATGTTTTTAAAACTTTTTAACTTTTCAATTAGTTATCTTGTCTAGGCATAAACATGAGCACATTTATCTTCTTTAAATTTTATGAACAATTTTGCCTTTCCCATGTAACAAGAGTACAGTTTTTCTCTATTTTCATTAGTGTCAGTGTTTTGCATATGCTTTCTGTGGTTTAGTTATATTTTCCTTATTTTGTTAGGAGTCTCTTATGAAATAATAATAGCTAATATTAATTGAATGCTTACCATGAATTAGACTTTTCCAAAGTCAAAGTTTGGCAAGTGGCCAAGCCAGGCTTTGAACCCAAGTAGTTTGATTCTAGGGCTCATGTGCTTAAAAAATTGTGCTATACTATTGCCCAAAATAGCTTCCATCACTAGTGCTCATGAAGTTGATATTGTCATTTTTACTTTGTTGTTATGTCTAATATTACATTTCAATATCAAGGTACTGATACTGTCAAGAATGATGGCATCTACTCAAGATATTTTACAGATTATCATGGAAGCGGTAGATACAGTTTAAAAGGACATGCCCAGGAAAGAAACAACATGGCTAGGCTAAGTTTAAGACAACAACAGAACAAAGCTCTGTACATACCAGGCTATGTTGAAAATGGTAAGTGGCATTAAAATAGAAATGTGTCATTTATTTAGGTAAATTATATGTGGCAAGCATTTAAATTATAATGTACTATGGAAAACCTAGTTATATAATCACCTTTATATTTCAAAACCATATTTATGTTAACAGACCTAGCATAGGACTATGCTTCCAATATGTTTTGTTTACATATCCTTCGGTTCATTTACATTGAAAAAAAAAATTACTCAGCACGTCCTAGGGGGCAAGCATTTTGCTAGATGCTGGAACTACAGAGATAAATAAGTTGCCATCCTTGTCCTTGAAGAATTTACAGTCAAGAAGTAAAGATGGATAGGTTAAAAGATAGTACTAACATTGCACGTCTCCTCATCAATTTTATTTATTTTTTAAAAATATTTATTTGGCTGCATTGGGTTGTAGTTGCAGGATCTTCATTTGCAGCATGTGGGATCTTTTGTTGTGGCACGTGGGCTCTTCGTTGCGGCGCAGGCTCTTCGTTTTGGGGCACGAGCCCCTCTCTAGTTAGACCCTGTGGGCTCAGTAGCAGCAGTGAGCGGGCTCTCTAGTTGTGGCACACGGGCTCTTGAGTGCGTAGACTTAGTCGCCCCACAGCATGTGGAATATTAGTTCCCAAACCAGGTATCGCACCCATGTCCCCTACTTTGGAGGCGGATTCTTACCCACTGGACCACCAGGGAAGTCCCTCCTCATCAATCTTTAAATGACACCAATAAAACAAGCTTTTTTTTCACTAAAAAGCTGTTACTTTTTCAATGGCTGCTATCAATCAATATTAACCCTCTACAGCTGCAAATGAGATTATGAAATAAAGAATAGGTATCACAATATGAAAAGTTACAAAATTGCTGTTTTGGTAGGTAAAATTATACGGAACTGGCCCAGACCTGGAGTCAAAGGTGACGTGGCAAAAGCTGAAATGGACTTTAACAGACTAACCTCTAGAGTGTCGTTTACTGTATCAGGAGCTCCTCCTCCTGGTAATCACCCTCACATGTTCCCACCCGCTAAAATTACAGACCTTGAGGCTAAGTTTAAAGAAGATCATATTCAACTTTCATGGACAGCCCCTAGCAATGTCCTAGATAAAGGAAACAGTAAGTTTCATATTACATTTAAAAATATCATATACTAAAAGAAATCCCACTGGTTTTCATTTGCTAAAAATTTTCTAATGTCTTATTTATATATAATATGTGTAGATTGTCTACTATGGGCCACCTATTTTCATATGTGAAAACTTAAGCTGCAAGAAATAATGAACTGGACCAAAGTACTTCACATTAAATAAATTATAAGTCTAACTCACTCTCGTCAGATTCTGTTGTGCCAAACTGCCTCTCACAGTATGAACCATCTTAGAAATTACTTGGAGAAGACTGACCTAAGAGCTTTCTGTTGCATCCCTTTCTCCCTAACAGGGAAAACTTTTTCTAAGTATTTCTGTACTTGCACAATTTCATTCATTGATTGACCTTTTGTTGAATTTTCAAATACTATTAGGTTCTTTTTTTTTTTTTTTTTTTTTTTTAAGATTTGTGCACTCAGAGGGAAAACAGCAGAAGCAAGAAAAACCACAATACTGCCACCTGTGGAACAAAAACCACATTCATAGAAAGTCAGACAAGATGAAAAGGCAGAGGGCTATGTACCAGATGAAGGAACAAAATAAAACCCCAGAAAAATAACCAAATGAAGAGGACATAGGCAACCTTCCAGAAAAAGAATTCAGAATAATGATAGTGAAGATGATCCAGGACCTCGGAAAAGAATGGAGGCAAAGATCGAGAAGATGCAAGAAATGTTTAACAAAGACCTAGAAGAATTAAACAAACAAACAGAGATGAACAACACAATAACTGAAATGAAAACTACACTAGAAAGAACCAATAGCAGAATAACTGAGGCAGAAGAACAGATAAGTGACCTGGAAGACAGAATGGTGGAATTCACTGCTGTGGAACACAATAAAGAAAAACGAATGAAAAGAAATGAAGACAGCCTAAGAGACCTCTAGGACAATATGAAACGCAACAACATTCGCATTATAGGGGTCCCAGAAGGAGAAGAGACAGAGAAAGGACCCGGAAAATATTTGAAGAGATTATAGTCGAAAACTTCCCTAACATGGGAAACGAAATAGCCACCCAAGTCCAGGAAGCGCAGAGAGTCCCAGGCAGGATAAACCCAAGGAGAAACACACTGAGACACATAGTACTCAAATTGGCAAAACTTAAAGACAAAGAAAAGTTATTGAAAGCAGCAAGGGAAAAATGACAAATAACATACAAGGGAACTCCCATAAGGTCAATAGCTGATTTCTCAGCAGAAACTCTACAATCCAGAAGGGAGTGGCATGATATACTTAAAGTGATGAAAGGGAAAAACCTACAACCAAGACTACTCTACCCGGCAAGGATCTCATTCAGATTCGATGGAGAAATAAAAAGCTTTACAAACAAGCAAAAGCTAAGAGAATTCAGCACCACCAAACCAGCTCTAGAACAAATGCAAAAGGAACTTCTCTACGTGGGAAACACAAGAGAAGAAAAGGACCTACAAAAACAAACCCAAAACAATAAAGAAAATGGTAATAGGAACATACATATCGATAATTACCTTAAACGTGAATGGATTAAATGCTCCACTCAAAGGACACAGGCTTGCCGAATGGATACAAAAACAAGACCCATATATATGCTGTCTACAAGAGACCCCACTTTAGACCTAGGGACACATACAGACTGAAAGTGAGGGGATGCAAAAAGATATTCCATGTAAGGGAAATCAAAAGAAAGCTGGACTAGCAATACTCACATCAGATAAAATAGACTTTAAGATAAAGAATGTTACAAGAGACAAGGAAGGACACTACATAAGATCAAGGTATCAATACAAGAAGAAGATATAACAATTATAAATATATATGCACCCAACATAGAAGCACCTCAATACATAAGGCAACTGCTAACAGGTCTAAAAGAGAAAATCGACAGTAACACAAAAATAGTGGGGGACTTTAACACCTCACTTACACCAATGGACAGATCATCCAAAGTGAAAATAAATATAAAAAGTTTTGTATAAAAAATAAATAAAATTAAATTTAAAATTTTTAAAAATTATATAACTTGCACTTAGTTGAGTGCACAAATCTTTTTTTTATATATAGCAGGCTCTTATTAGTCATCAGTTTTATACACATCAGGGTATACATGTCAATCCCAATCACCCAATTCATCACACCACCACCACCACCACCCCGCTGCTTTCCCCCCTTGGTGTCCATACGTTTGTGCTCTACATCTGTGTCTGTATTTCTGCCCTGCAAACTGGTTCATCTGTACCATTTTTCTAGATTCCACATATATGCGTTAATATACGATATTTGTTTTTCTCTTTCTGACTTACTTCACTCTGTATGACAGTCTCTAGATCCATCCACATCTCTACAAATGACCCAATTGTGTTCCCTTTTATGGCTGAATAACATTCCATTGTATATATGTACCACATCCTCTTTATCCATTCGTCTGTCGATGGGCATTTAGGTTGCTTCCATGACCAGGCTATTGTAAATAGTGCTGCAATGAACATTGGGATGCATGTGTCTTTTTGAATTATAGTTTTCTCTGGGTTTACGCCCAGTAGTGAGATTGCTGGGTCATATGGTAATTCTATTTTTAAGGAACCTCCATACTGTGCTCCACAGTGGCTGTATCAATTTACATTCCCACCAACAGTGCAAGAGGGGAGGGTTCCCTTTTCTCCACACCCTCTCCAGCATTTGTTGTTTGTAGATTTTCTGATGATGCCCATTCTAACTGGTGTGAGGTGATACCTCATTGTAGTTTTGATTTGCATTTCTCTAATAATTAGTGATGTTGAGCAGCTTTTCATGTGCTTGTTGGCCATCTGTATGTCTTCTTTGGAGAAATGTCTATTTAGGTCTTCTGCCCATTTTTGGATTGGGTTGTTTGTTTTTTTAATATTGAGCTGCATGAGCTGTTTATATATTTTGGAGATTAATCCTTTGTCCGTGGATTCGTTTGCAAATATTTTCTCCTATTCTGAGGCCTGTCTTTTCGTCTTGATTGTAGTTTGCTTTGCAAAAGCTTTTAAGTTTCATTAGGTCCCATTTGTTTCTTTTTGTTTTTATTTCCATTACTCTAGGACGTGGATCAAAAAAGATCTTGCTGTGATTTATGTCAAAGAGTGTTCTTCCTATGTTTTCCTCTAAGGCTATTAGGTTCTTAAGAAACAATGCTTACCCTCAACAGTTAGTTGAGTGCAGAAGATACTTCCTGCAAATAAACAGATAATTTTACAGAATATGATGAGATATGCCATTGGATGGCCACTTCTGCTTGAGGGTTAAGATCACAAGGTATATCTTAAAAGGCTTTTCAGGGAAGACTATCCCTGACCTAAGGCTTGAAGAATGAGAGAAGTTAGCCAAGTTAAATGAAGATTTCCCAGAGAGAGAGAGGATCTCATGCAGAGATTTGGCTGTGGAGTTTGAATTAGAGTTCAAGGCCAAAATATCTCATTCATTCCAAGTTCCTTAGAATAAATTGCCATCATTCCAGTAAGCTTAAATCACTTTCAGCTTTGCTTTAAATTTAACTAAATTAAATTAGTATTTATTGAATGCGTACCATATTCCAGTATTGTGCTAGACTAGTAGATTCTTTTGGTTTTTTTTTAAAATTCATTTTTGGCTACATTGGGTCTTCGTTGCTGCATGCGAGTTTCTCTAGTTGCGGCGAGTGGGGGCTACTCGTCATTGTGGTGAGCGGGCTTCTCATTGCAGTGGCTTCTCTTGTTGTGGAGCACAGGCTCTAGGCACGCGGGCTTCAGTTGTTGCAGCACGTGGGTTCAGTAGTTGTGGCTCGGGGCTCTAGAGAGCAGGCTTAGTAGTTGTGGTTCACAGGCTTAGTTGCTCCATGGCATGTGGGATTTTCCTGGACCCGGGCTTGAACCCATGTCCCCTGCATTGGCAGGTGGATTCTTAACTACTGTACCACCAGGGATGCCCTAAACTAGTAGATTCTTATGGGGTAAAGCCAATCTTGCTATTTTCCCTTTAAGGTGGTAAAATGAAAGCAATATGCATATCAATAGACACATATCTCAGAGGTTGTCAGTGCTGAAAAGCCACTTTCAATGCTATTTCTCCTGGGTTATAATAAACCCCTTACTATATGCTCTGAAAAGAAATGATGCTTTTAATCTTTCATTTCCCATGTAGCTATATTTCTTTTTATCATTATTACACAACGAAAAAAAATCATTCTAAAGCCA
This sequence comes from Orcinus orca, assembly GCF_937001465.1. NCBI lineage: Eukaryota > Metazoa > Chordata > Mammalia > Artiodactyla > Delphinidae > Orcinus > Orcinus orca. The sequence goes on along the minus strand of NC_064559.1, from coordinate 136,619,645 downwards.
AAGGAAACATAAAATACCCATGAAGTGCTCTTTGTACTTCAATATTGAGATTCTTATCATGACAGCTCTGAAATACATTATGACCCTTAAAAATACGGTGAAATTAAAAAGAAACTTCCACTGAAAAAGCCATAAATGAAATTATCTGACCAAATGTTTAATTCTGAATTGAATTCAGTTAAGACCAAGCCTTCAGTTCATGATTGGCTTCATAATAAATGTCCCTTATGCTGATTATAGGAACTAAAAGAAGGAAGAAAGTATTTCATACGTACATTGGGAGAGAAAAAAAAAAACAAAAAAAACTTCACTGTGTTTAACCTCAAATGCCTCAAATAGGTGGGATCCGATCGTCCTCTTTCCTTGTGACAAATAGGAAGATACTGTAGTTGCTATCAAATTTTACCCTTAGGCATTGCAAAAGGAGGTAGTAGAAGTATCTCAAAAAATAAATATCTATATATTTTTGAATAAAAACCTTAAATTTTCTGGGACCCAATTTCCATACCTGTCAAATATGCAAATCAGACTAGATGACCTAAAATTACTAAAACAAGTAGATGTAATTCTAATATTTTATGATCCTCTAATTTTGTCATTTTGGGCATCAAGTGAATATCTCTATTGTTGTTCAACAAGTAATATTTTTATTAAGGTATAATTGACCTACAACACTATGTTAGTTCCAGGTGCATAACATAGTGATTTGATATATCTATACAATACAAAATGATCACCACTTTAAGTCTAGTTACCATCTGTCACCATACTAAATTACTATAGTATTACTGACTATATTCCCCATGCTGTACATTTCATCCCCATGACTAATCTATTTTTTTAAAGTTTGTACCTCTTAATCTCCCTCACCTATTTAACTCATTCCCCCCACTCCCCTCCCCTTTGGCAAATACTTATTTGTTCTCCATATCTATGAGTCTATTTCTGTTTTGTTATGTTTGTTTTTTAGATTCCACATATAAGTGAAATCATGTGGTATTTGTCCTTTTCTGTCTGACATAATTCACTTAGCATAATACCCTCTAGGTCCATCCATGTTGTCACAAAAGGCAAGACTTCATTATTTTTTATGGCAGAGTAATATTCCATTGTGTATATATACCACATCTTCTTTAACCATTCATCTATCAATGGACACTTAGGTTGTTCCATATCTTGGCTATTGAAAATAATGCTTCAATGAACACAGAAGTGCATATATCATTTTGAATTAGAGTTTTTGTTTTCTTCAGAAAAATACCCAGAAGTAGAATTGCTGGATTGTATGGTAGTTCTATTTTTAATTCTTTTAGTAACCTCCATACCATTTTCCATAGTGGCTGCACCAACCAACATTCCCACCAACAGTGCAAGAGGATTCCCTTTTCTCCACATTCTCACCAACACTTGTTATTTGTTGTCTTTTTGATAAAATACATTCTGACAGGTACAAGGTAGTTTTGATTTGCATTTCCCTGATGATTGGTGATGTTGAGCATCTTTTCATGTGTCTGTTGGGGCCTAGAAGTAATTAAGGAGGTCAAATACATGCCCAACACAGTATCAGATACTCTAGTTCATACAAAAAGAGTACTCTAGTTCATACAAAAACATACTTTTGCTCTCAAAAATAATATGTTCAAATTGAAAAGATAAACTGAACCTCTATAAAACTGGAAAACTCCTTTCCATGCAATAAGAGTTCATGGAAGAGAGTCATAAGGGGATGAAATACATGACCAGGACTTCATGAAGAAACTGGACCTCCTGTTGGACCTTCAAGAATGAGTACAATTTGCATAGATAGGGAGAGGGAGGCACATTCCAGGGAGTCATGACAGGGAAAAAAGGAACTAAATAATATGATCAAAGTCAAGAAAGCAAAATTTCACAATGAAATATTTGAATTAAAGTAAGTGATGGATGGATAGATAGATAGATCGACGTAAATGGAATGCAGAGAGGATGTAAAGAGTAGGGGAATAGATCAGATCAATAAGGCCTATTTATTGAAAGACTAGAATTTTAAGGCACAGGGCCTGAATTAAAAAAAAAAAAAACACTAAATTGAAGTTATTCACCACATGCTTAAAACATCTTCAACACTTCATGAAAAAAATAAAGTCTTCACTTCAAAAAAGACATCTGATGTTTTATTGTTCATGGCATTTCATAATGTGAGAATATATTTCTATATCGATGGCCCTTGTAGATTTCTAAAACCATTTTGAAATGAAACATTTGTCAGCATCTTTCTTTCCTTTCTTGATAAAGTAACAGTAAAAACAGCTAATATTTCAAACATTTATTAACTCCCATTGTGCTAAATACTTTTCATGCATTATCACATATAATGCTCATCACTAGCATTCCGTAAATATTTGTTGAATGAACTGAATGACCGATTCTCTATTTTACAGATAAGAAAACTAAAGGTAAGAAGGGGTAAATAAATTTTTCTTTGTTACAGCCAGAAAATAGTAGAACTAAGGTGCTAATCAAAGTCTGCCTAGCTCCTAAACATGTTTATTTGGTACACATTCCAGCCTCTCTGTCTCCCTTTGCTCTTTATCCTTATCCCTGGCTCCCACTCTACTTATCTGCTCTCTTCCTCATCCGTCCCATTACTCTCTCTCAGCTTAATGAGAAATAATACAGGCATAGAGTACTGAGTATCTTTACTATACTCAAACATTACTGTGTTCCTTGTTCTAAATTAAAAGTGGACTCAGTTCTTCATATTTCTATTTCTAAAAAGAAATCTAGATTCCATTTTTAGTACTATACAATTTTGAATTAATTCTTTGTGATTAGATAACTAGATAAAAAACTGTTCCCATATTTTTTCTTAAAATAAAGAATATGGAATAACCAGACAAAAAACCCAGTGTGCATTTCTGATAGGCCCCTAAATGCAAGGCAATGTGGTAGCAATAAGGCATCCTAGTGATTCTAACGTACATGAAATATCTGTTTGTTTTCCAGCCAATAGGTACATTATAAGAATAAGTAAGAGTTTCCTGGATCTCCGAGAAGATTTTGACAATGCTGCTTTAGTGAATACTTCAAGTCTAATACCTAAGGAGGCCAGCTCAATAGAAAATTTTGAATTTAAGTCAGAACCTTTTAAAATAGAAAATGTTAACCTATATTGCAGTCCAAGTCATCAATGAAGCCAATAACACCTCAGAGGTTTCTAATGTTGCACAAATAGCCAAGCTTATTCCTCTGTCAGAAGACAGTGTCCCTGCTCTGGGTACCAAAATTTCTGCAATCAGCTTGGCAATTTTTGTATTAGTTTGTACATTATTTTGTATTATGATTTTATCTGTATTTTAAACTAGGAATTGTATCAGAACTGAAATTCAATGTTATACATATTTGGTAAACGTTTATTTAGAATTTAATTTGCTATACTCATTGTCTTTTATAAAGCTGTTTGAAATATACAAGTGAATGTACAAAAGTAGTAAATTTCCTAAGTACTTGAGTTTAATAGTTCTAATTAGTCTCAAAGTAAGCAAAATGAATATACCATTTCCTATCTTTTAAAAATTCCATTTATTAACTCAATATAAAATAAAATACAGATTTTATTTGCTGGCTTTTTTTTTTTTTTGGCTGCACCTTGCGGCTTGTGGGATCTTATTTCCCCAAACAGGGATTGAACCCTGGCCACGCCAGAGAGCTGAATCCTAACCACTAAGCCACTAGGGAACTCCCTACCTGCCGGCTTTTTAAGAAACATTTTCAAAGTGTGCTAAAAATTCATTTGGTATTGTATATTAACAAAATCAAAATTCATCCAAGCCATTTGAAAAATATTTATGAATCCACAATAGAAAAAATTTTATGGTAGAATTATTTAGGTTTCATTTTTATTATGAATGAATAATTCATGTTAATATAAACTATAATCAAAAAGAGTATAATTTTTCAATGAAATATGGTCCAAAGCAGTAAGGAGGTCAAATTTGTTTTTTATCATTGATTAAATGTGGTCTATCACATGGGGAGGAGGAAGGGTAAGCTGGGACGAAGTGAGAGGGTAACATTGACATGACAAGTGTAAAATAGATAGCTAATGGGAAGCAGCTGCATAGCACAGGGAGATCAGCTCGTTGCTTTGCGACCTAGAGGGGTGGGATAAAGAGGGTGGGAGGGAGACGCAAGAGGGAGGGGATATGGGGATATACGTATGCATATAGGTGATTCACTTTGTTATGCAGCAGAAACTAACACAACATTGTAAAGCTATTATACTCCAATAAAGATGTTAAAAAAAAAACAAAGTGGTCTATCAAAGCTTTGACCCTAGGCATGAAATGACCATTAGACAACAAGAATAATTTTTTTTGTATGAATTGTGGAACATCACTAAAGTCCCATTTATATTCTGAGACCATTATTATTAGGTCCTAAGAATATCACCAAGATGCTCCATCAAGGCAGGGATCTTTTTTTGACTGCTGTATCCTCAGCATCTAGAATAGTACTTGACACATACTAGATATTCAATAAATATTCATGAAAACAAACTAATGAAAATTTTCATACCATCAAAGAAATTCAAATTTGACCAATTACATCAAAAAATATCCACAAGATATCATGTGCACATGGTATTGTAAGGATCTGATATAATGAAAATTAACCACTTAATAATAGTGATCTGAAACAACACATAGCATTTCAGGAAATTAATTGTATCATGTCAATAGAATTTATAAACTACCTAAGAAAATGTAAATTAAGCTATGAATATAGCAATAGTGTGATTTTTTCTGAGGGAGAAAGAGACAGAGAGAGTAACAGTTATATTAGAGGAAAATCCTTTGTTTACAGGCAGGAATATTTCAAAAACTCTTTGAATGTCTGAAAGGAGGTTATATGATACATCTGGAAAAGTTGGAAAAAATTATAAGACATTAGCAAACCAAATCCAGAAGAATATATAAAAAATAATAACCAAGTTGAATTTATGACCAAGTTGAATTTACCCTAGGAATCCAAAGATGGTTTAATATTAGAAAATCAATGTAATTTACCACATTAATGGATTAAAAAGGGAAACTATATTGTCATTTCAATACACATATAAAATTATATTATAATTCAACCACCATTATTCATTAAAAATGAAACCTTTGAAAACTTTATTAACCTGATATTATGAACTTTAATGTCCAATCTTAACCTTTAAAAAAATTTTAAAAGAGGGCATTAAATCTTCAAGTAGGATGAGAAATTAGACACAAAAGAGGAAGAATTCTAAATTCTGAGGAAAACAAATCACTTAAGAGTCTATAAATCATAAAAAATTACTGTTGATTATGAAAGTCTCAAAGGGTCAAGGAATAATTTATTCTATCTACTTGGCCACTGTACTGAGAAATGATTTACAAAGCTTTAACAGTCACTGAGGAAAGTAAGATTCCTATGCAGTTAAAAGAAAAAATAGAAGATACAATAGTTGGGAAGACAGATACAAAACTGTAATTACTTTCAGGTGACATATAAAATCCAACAGAATTAACAAATAATTAAAACTAGTAAGAGAGCTCTGTAAAGTTACCAGACACAAGATCAATTTATAAAAATCAATAGCACCAGTCTGACACATAAAGAGCTAGATGTCATCACTACCATCCTCCCAAGAAAAAAAGCTGAATAACTGAAAATCAACAATTCTTCTTAGATCCATCAAAGAATTAAGGCCACATCACTATCTGCTGCCCCATTAATATAGAGAATCACAGCTTACCAAGAACAGAAGCCCAGGAGCTAAACATTGCCACTGAAGCCAGTACCAACAGAACACAAACTATAAATGATGAACTGCAAGAGGCTCAGTGCAGCTAAACTTAAGAGTTAAAAACTCCAGGGGGCCTTAGAGGAACCTCCACACTTTCCTGAGCTTTTGCTCCAGGAGCCCTACCAGGTTCTCAGAAGTGAGAACTGGTGAAAAATTCTTTCAGATTTTTAGCAGGGGGAGAAGGAAAAGTAATCATTTTGAAATATGCCCAGAGCATTCTGTTCTCCTTAACAAAAGGCTGTCCTCAAGGGAAACAATATTACCTAACCATACAGCTTGGGTTTTACAAGAGCCCAGTCAACTTTGAGAAAGAGAAATACTCAACTCCAATCTCCCCTAGACTTCCATGTGGGGAGAGGAAAATACCCAAATCCAACCCTCACTAGCCTTCCACATGGAGGAAGAGAAATACCCAACTCCAGAGCCATTTAGTTTTTCCTGTCTTATCAAAGGAAAAAAAATCTATAAAATGTGTGAAGGTCACAGCTCAGGGGACAAGCACACTAAAAAAATGAGACCTAATTATAGGACTATAAGATGCTTCCCCTTCCCTCACACCTCATCATCACATGAATAAGGCTGCAGTATAATAACAGGGGATAACAGACAGAAGAACTGGAAGCCTCAGAACCAATTTAAGAAGGAGTCTCTAGGGAAGCCCAAAACATCCAAGGAGACAAAAATAGACACTAGAGGAAATTTTTGTCTCTGACACCTAAAGCTACAGCAGTAAGCATACCCTAACTAATAGCCAGAGAGTGTAAAACCTCAGATGAAAGGCCTATTTACCTCAGTTCCTTTCACCCAATACACAATGTGTGGCTTTCAACCAAAAATTACAAGGCATGATAAAGGCAAAAAAATAGTCTGAAAAGACCAAAAGCATCAGTACCAGACTCAGATAGATCAGAAGTTTTGGAATCATCAGATCAAGAATTTAAAATAACTGGAAAAGGGGAGAAGGATAAATTAGGAGATTGGGATTGACATATATAAACTACTATATATATAATGGATAACTAATAAGGATCTACTGTGTAGCACAGGGAACTCTACTCAGTACTCTGTAATGACCTATATAGGAAAAGAATCGAAAAAAGAGTGGAGATATGTGTGTGTATATATATATATATATATATATATATATATATATATATAACTGATTTACTTCACTGTACACCTGAAACTAACACAACATTGTAAATCAACTACAATCCAATAAAAATTTAAAAAAAGAATTAAAAATAACTATGATAAATATCCTAGGGCTCTAATATAAAAAATCGACAACATGTAAAAACAGGTAAGTAATATAAGCAGAGACATGTAAGCCTTAATAAAGAATCAAAATTAAATGCTAAAAATCAGAAACACTGTAAAAGAAATGAAGAATGCCTTTGATGGACTCATCAGTAGACTGGACATGGCCAATAAAAGAATTAGTAAGCTTGAAGATATGTCAATATCTGAAAAGCAAAGAGAAAAAAGAAGAGAAAAAATGGAATAGAATATCCAAGAACTATGTGACAATTACAAAAATTCAATGGGAGTAGCAGGAGAAGGAGAAAGAGAAAGGAAAAGAAATTATGAATAATGGCTGAGAATTTTCCAAAATTAATGACAAATATCAACCACATATTAAGGAAACTCAGAGAACAAGTATAATAAAATTCAAAAAAATCTATACCTAGGCATATCATATTCAAATTGCAGAAAATAAAGACAAAAAATCTTGAAAGAAGCTGGAAATAAAAAACGCCTTACCTACAAAGGAACAGGATAAGAATTCTCTTCAGAAACCCTGCAAGCAAGAAGAGGGTAGAGTGATACATTTAAAGTGCTGAAAGAGAAACCACCAACCTAGAATTCTCTATCCAGCCAAATTATTCCTCAAAAGCAAAGGAGATTTTTTTGTATATGGTATTAGAGAATGTTCTAATTTTATTCTTTTACAAGTAGCTGTCCAAAAATAAACTCAAAATGGATTAAAGACCCAAATGTAAGACTGGATACTATAAAACTTCTAGAGGAAAACATATGCAGAACACTCTTAGACACAAACTGAAGCAGTGTTTTTTTGGATCCGTCTCCTAAAGCAAAGGAAACAAAAGCAAAAATAGTCAAATGGGACCTAATTAAATTCAAAAGCTTTTGCACAGCAAAGGAAACCATTGACAAAGAAAAAAACAACCTACTGAATGGGAGAAGATATTTGCAAATGATATGACTGATAAGGGGTTAACATGCAACATATATAAACAGCTCATACAACTCAACATCAAAAAAACAAACTCAATTAAAAAATGGCCAGAAGAACTGAAGAGACATTTTTCCAAAGAAAAAATGCAGATGGCCAACAGGCACATGGAAAGATGCTCAACATTGCTAATCATCAGGGAAATACAAATCAAAATGACAATGAAATATCACCCCACACACATCAGAATGGCTATGATCAAAAAGAACACAAATAACAAATGTTGACAAGGATGTGGAGAAAAGGGAACCCTCATACACTGTTGTGGGAATGTAAATTGGTGCAGGCACTGTGGAAAACAGTAAGGAGGTTTCTCAAAAAACTAAAAATAGAACTACCATATGACACAGCAATTCCACTCCTGGATATATATCCAAAAAAACCAACAACACTAATTCAAAAAGATACATGCACCTCAATGTTCATAGCATTGTTATTTACAATTGCCAACGTATAGAAGCAACCTAAGTGTCCATCAACAGATGATGGATAAAGAAGATGCGGTAGATACACCTACAAAGGAATACTACTCAGCCATAAAAAAGAATGAAATTTTGCCATTTGCAGCAACATGGATGGACTTGTAGGACATTATGCTATGTGCAATAAGTCAGACAGAGAAAGACAAATACTGTATGATATCACTTATATATGGAATCTTAAAAATACAACAAACTAGTGAATAAAACACAAAAGAAGCAAACTCACAGATATAGAGAACAAACTAGTGGCTACTAGAGGGGAGAGGGAAAGGGTATGAGGCAATATAGTGGTAGAGGGTTAAAGAAAGTTTATTATGGGATTATATGAAATTGTGTATGTGACACTTTTGAAAATTGTAACGCACCACAGAATTTAAAGAATCTTTCATTCAAAAAAAAAAGTGAAGGAGAAATACTTCTTAAACAAAGATTGAAGGAATTTGTCTCCAATAGACCTGTCTTATAAGAAATGTTAAATGAAATTTTGTGGTAGCCATCCTTTAAGACTGGCCCCCAGTGATTCTTGCCTCCTGATATACATGGCATTGTTTGGTTCCCTCTCTTAACTCCACAAGTTTTCAGATCAAAAGAAACTGTACTCAAAGAACTGTACTTAAGGAAATATACCCAAGAAGCCTCATCACCTCTGGACCTTATTTAGATGAGATTCTGGACTTCAAGCTGATTCTGTAGTGGGGTGAGATTTAGGGGAGTCTTGTGAGAAGGATGAGTCTATTTTGCATGTGAGAGCGACATTAATTATTGGCAGCCAGAGGGTGAACTGAGGTACTCAGCCTCCAAGATGGCCCCCAGTGATTCTTGCTTCCTGGTGTAGTCACCTCTCATACTGAGGAGAGCTGTCTTGTGCAATCAACAGGATATTGCAGGAATGTTGGAGTGTGACTTTTGAGACTAGGTCATAAATAACGTTGCAGCTTCTACCTTGCTATCTCCTGGATCACTTGCTCTAGCATACATCGGCCTCCATGTTGTAAGGATATTCAAGAAGCTCTGTCACAAGATTCATGTGACAAGGAACTGATCTGCCAACTGTCAACATCAACTTGTCAGCCATGTGAGTGAACCTACCTGGAGAGGAATCCCCCAGACCAAGTCAAGCCTTTAGATGACTGTGGCCCCAGTTGACATCTTGGTTACAATCTCATGAGAGACCTCAAGACAGAAACCATTCAATTAAGATATTTTTGAATTCCTGATCCACAGAGCTGAGTGATAATATTTATTTTTTAGCCACTAAGTTATGGAGTAATTAGTTATACAGCAATAGATAACTAATTCAGATTTCAATAAAAATTCTAGAAGATTTAACAATCACATCATTGAAATTACATGAAATAAAGGTTCATGAAAAACTAATCTAATTTTGAAAAAGATAAGTAAAATGGAAGAACTTCTTTCCCAGATATTAATACAATCTACAAAGCTATAGTAATAAATGTACTATGCAATTACACAGAAACAAATACACAATGTAACAGAATAGAAAGTTCAGAAACAGAAATTGATGTCTGATAAAGGCAGCACCATAAATCAATAGAAAAAAATAGATTACTTTCCAGATAGTGTTAGGAAAACTAGCTCAATATATCCAGAAGAATAAAGTAGTATTCCTTGATTTATGCCATACACACAGGGGAATGCCATCTGGAATAAAGTCTCAAGTGTAAAAGGCAAATTTTAAAAGCTAACAGAAGAAAATAAAAGGAAATATCTGAGTGATTTTAGGGTTGAAAGGACTTCTCAAGCAAGACCTAAAAACACAAAACATTTTTAAAAAATGGATTTATATACATCAAAATTGAGAACTTCTGCTCACAAGGACGTCATAGGCAAAACTGACAGTTGACAGACCAAAGAAAATATTTTTAGTGTTTAAAACCTGCTAAGGAATTAATATACGGCATGTATAAGAAACAGTTGCAAACGAATAAGAAAAAGACAGGAAACCTCAACAGAAAAACAGGCAAAGGACGTAAGTAGGTGAATCATTTAAAAGGAAGCCCAGGGACTTCCATGGCAATCCAGTGGTTAAGACTTCGCTTTCCAAAGCAGGGAGTGCAGGTTCAACCTCTGGTTGGGGAGCTAAGATCCCACATGCCTCATGGCCAAAAAACCAAAACATAAAATAGAAGCAATATAGTAACAAATTCAATAAAGACTTTAAAAAATGGTCTACATCAAAAATAAATAAATAAAACTTAAAAAAAATAAAAATAAAAGGAAGCTCAGTGGCAAGTAAGTATAGAAATCAGAGAAACACACTAGAATCAGAGAAATGCCAATTTCAACATTGATATATACTTTAACATTAATCAAATTAATAAAAATTAAAAATCAGGGACTTCCTGGTGGTGCAGTGGTTAAGAACCCACCTGCCAATGCAGGGGACATGTGTTTGATCCCTGGTCTGGGAAGATACCACATGCCGCGGAGCAACTAAGCCCGTGCGCCACAACTACTGAGCCTACGCTCTAGAGCCTGCAAGCCACAACTACTGAGCCCACGTGCCACAACTACTGAAGCCCGTGCGCCTAGAACCTGTGCTCTGCAACAAGAGAAGCTACCACAATGAGAAGCACGCACACTACAACGAAGAGTAGACCCCGCTCACTGCAACTAGAGAAAGCCTGAGCACAGCAACGAAGACCCAACGCAGACCCAAAAAAAAAAAAAAATCAGATAACAGCAATTGTAGGTAAGAAAGTAGAGAAATAAGATTTCTCCTACTCTACTGGCAGGAGTGTAACTGAGGCAGTATTATGGAAAATAATCTGGTGGAATTTAATAAAATCAATGTACAAATTATCTCATGTTCCAACAATCACATACCTGGGTATAAGCATCAAAGAAACCAGGGCACAAATCAAAAAGCAACTTACATGAAGATATTTATCACAGTGTTATTTTATAGTTGCAGAAAGTTGAAAGTTACTTTAGGTGCCCATCTCTGGGGGAATAGATAAGTAAATGCAAAGTGTACATAATCTGAAATATTACACTATATATTACTAATATACTATACTATACTTAAAAACAATACAGCAGATGCATAGATAGCAACAAAATAGAGTTAAACATACAGTGTTGAGTGAAAAAAAGTTGAAACAAAGCAATAGCTATAAACCAATAACATTTGTATAAATTAATGCATAGACACACACAAAAAAATAACACTTTATTGTATCAGGATATATAACAAACACATTAAAGTAAAAGTGTGGGTAGAAGAAATGGAACAGAGTTGTGGATAATGAAAATAAAAATAAGTAAAATGATACAGCAGAGGAGATATGGTCAAATGATGACAGAGTATCATCAACTGAGGAAAATTATTAATTAAATTATATATCTGAGTTCCAAATGAAATGAACTAATAATAATAAAAAACTGGAATAATAAAAAAGCAAAACTGATAATAATGACAAAAAATAAAAACAGTGCAATTTACCATATTAACAGATTAAAGGAGAAAAACATAAGTATCTCAATAAATGCAGAAAAGGCATTTGATACATTCAACTACTTATTCATGATTTTTAAGAAACAAAAATCTGGAAAACTGGGATTTAAAAGAAACTTTAGCAAGTATCTAGACAATTCTATATCAAGCATCATAATTTATAGGAAACATTAGAAGCATGCAGATTAAAGTCAGGAATGCACCAAGATACCTGCTAGCATTGCTCCTAGTCAGTATTATACTGGAGGCCCTAACCAACGCAAAAAGGCATGATAATGAATAAGTATGAGTATTTTAAAGTGACAAAATTGTCATTATTTGAAAATCATAATCATTTTCATAGAAAATCCTGAGAGATGCAACCAAAACTCTAGGAATATAAGAATTCAATGTATGAAATTTAATTATATTACTATTTATAAGCAAATAAATTCATAATAGTAATTAAAGAGCTGAAAAAAATGAAGAAATACATCATATTCATGTATTAAAATACTCAATTCTTTGAATTTTAATTACATATAAATTTAAGATAGTAAAAAAAAAACAATTTAAAGACACTAAAGGTTTATGACAAATAAGAAGCAGATATTTTTAGATTCAGTAAAAAAAAGAGGGGGGGAAAAAAGAAAAAAAAGTCAGCAATTCAACAACAACAACAAAATGGGCAAAGGACACGAATTGTCAATGCACAGGGAAGGAAAATTAAAAGGCCAATCACTTTAGGAAAAGAGTCTCAATCTTGAAGTCAGCCAAAGAAATGCACATTTGAAAAAAAAAAAGCCCAGAAGATACTATTTCCACCCAATAATATCTATCAAGCTTTCGTTAAAATGGGAGGAAACAGGGACTTTCTGCTGAAGGCAACTGGTGGTAGTTAGTAAAATAAAAAATATGCAGACACTTATATGTAGACCTCTTAAAGAAACTCTTAATATTTGTGTTCTAGGATACATGAAGATGTTCACTACAGCATGATTTTTAACAGTGAAAACTGGAAACACTCTAACTATCCCCCAGTAGCGGACTGGACAAACAAAATGTGGTGTATTCGTAAGATGGGTCTATACAACAGCCAAAAGAAATAGATCATGTCTACCTACCTCTAATCAATATTAAACAGATTTCATATATATAATATTGAGTAAGGAAAACTACAGAATTATAGGCACAGTATAATACCATGTACATAAATTAAAACCACACAAAACATACTATATTTGTTTATAAACATAGATAAGTAAAGTACTTTTATAATTGTTAGTTTTTGTGCTCACATATCCTGATCTGGCTCTGGATGTACACAGGGGCATATCGTAAAGTAAAAATGGGGAAACAGTCTACAATATGACTCCAACCAAGATTAGTGTATACTTACATTGGTAGGCAATGGAGGCTGAAGATGCTTGAGCAAGCTGTCACATGGTTTGAGCTGTAATTTGGGGAGTATCCATCTTTCCAACTTGTGTAAAGGAAACTGAAATGGAGAGAGGATTTGGGAGGCTATTAAAGGAATCTAAGCAAGAAGTAATGTACTATATTAGTAAATGGTAAGTAGTGATAAACATGGAAAGAAGATAGTGAATCTCATTTCTACCTCCTTCATCATCATACCCAAACACCAAAGGTACTTGAAAAATGTGAACTGAGTACAAAATATATGATCTTAATCCTTAGCTCCTCAATAAAAATATTATCAATAATTTTGCAAGTTAAATAATTTTTGTATGTAACTGTGCATAGATGAATTTTAAGTCATTTGGGTATGAACTTGGCATTGGTATTTTGCATATTCATCTACCATCACAAAAATATGAGGGTTTGTTTACCCATAGTATCCACAAAATTAATATCTATTTTTCTCAGATTGAGACATTTATTAAAAAAATAATAAAAACTATGACTTATTACATGCCAGTCACTGTGGTAGGCACTTTCCATATACTTTCCTATCTAACCTTTACTTCAGCACTGTAAAGCAGGCATTACATTATAACCCCTCTTAACTGACAAGGCAACTGAGGCTCAAAGATAGGAAATAACCTGCCCAACATCAGAGTAAAGCTAGTAAATGGTGATACTGAGATGCAAACCAAAGTCTGTGTAATTCCAAATCTGTGCTCTTTCCACTACCATCCTAATGTCTTCCACTAAACAACATCATTTATTTAGCTGTAATATAAACAAAATCCTCAGTTCCAAGTAGCAATGAATGTTGACAAGTCACCCATTATTAAAACATATTTGGGACTTCCCTGGTGGTCCAGTGGGTAAGACTCCAGGGGGCCCCAATGCAGGGGGTCCAGGTTCGATCCCTGGTCGGGGAACTAGAGCCCACATGCATGTCGCAACTAAGAAGTCCACATGCTGCAACTAAAAGATCCCACGTGCCGCAACTAAGACCCAGTGCAGCCAAAATAAATAATAAAATAAATAAAATTAAATAACAACCTCTTGACCAAAGAGGTATTTTTAAATTTTTTATTTTTTATAAATAAGTGTTTATTTTTAATAAATAAGTAATTATGATACGTTATGCTATCTCTTTTGGAGTTTTTAAGAACAGCTACTTAACCTCTTTAAACTCCAGTTTTTGAATGGTGTTAGTAATACTATTTATCTCACAGGATTTTTTAATCATTTGAGATAGTTTTAGTTACTGTCTTAATTTAGAAATCAATTGAAATTAAATGAGATAAGACATTTAAGCATTTAGCAAAGTGTCTGGCATGTAGTTGAAGCCAAATAAATATTAGCAGCTTTTATTACCTTATTATTATATTTCATAAATATTTTACTATTAATAGAGTTTTACAACACAAGAGAATTATATTCTCAGTACTCAATATACAATCATGGAGCATCCACCATCTCAAATTCAAAGGTATTTACGAAAACATTATATCTTCATTTAATTAAAAATATAGGAATCATCTAACAGCTCAACGGAACACTGGAATCATGCACAATACTTGAAGTTCATAGCAATTAATTTTTTCAGTTAGGCTGACATCTAGTGGACATCTGTAGCCATCCGAAAGATTTAAAATACCTACTTTAAAAAAAAAAACCCTAGCAACATTCCATTAAATAAAAGACCAATATCTAATGTAAATGTTTAAAATGAAAAAGGAAAATCAAGTTGAGTATTGTTTGCCAGGCACTGAACTAAATGCTTCCCCAAACATCTCACTCACTCATTTGTTCAAAGTGTTTGGTATCTGTTGTATGCTAGACAATTATTATACAGAATTTTTAAAAAGTAGATATGATCCCTTTCCTTTTAGAGTTCACAGACTAATAGGGATGAGTTATCAAACAATTATATAAATTAATAAAATTATAAATTGTGTTTAGAGCTATGAAGGACATTAGAAGAGAATCCTTAACCCTCTGAGGAAGTGATTTGTGAACCAACTTCTTATTCTTTAAAAATATGGGAATCGGGCTTCCCTGGTGGCGCAGTGGTTGAGAATCCACCTGCCCGTGCAGGGGACACGGGTTCGTGCCCCGGTCCGGGAAGATCCCACATGCCGCAGAGCGGCTGGGCCCGTGAGCCATGGCCGCTGAGCCTGCATGTCCGGAGCCTGTGCTCCGCAACGAGAGAAGCCACAACAGTGAGAGGTCCGCGTACCGCAAAAAATAAAAAAATAAAAAAAAATATATATATATATATATATATATATAAATCATCTAACAGCTCAACTGAACACTGGAGTTATGCACAATACTTGAGGTTCATAACAATTAATTTTTTAGGTTAGGCTGACATCTTCTTATTCTTTAGAAGTTGGTTCACATATCCCCATCACAAATTTAAGACAGAGGGACAGCATGAGTGCAGGTCCTGAGGTGGGAAAAGGTTTGGTGCCAAAAGAATTGAAAGAAGGTCAGTGTAGCTAAAGTTGTAAGGGAGACAACAGTACCAGATTAGATTAGACAGGTGTATATGGGGGCCAGATCAAGCAGGGCCTTGTGAAAGAATAGGCCATGTAACGAATTCAGGATTTATCATTTTATCATAGGTATCATAGAAGCAATTTGAAGTATTTAAACAGGGAAAGATGTGATAAGATATATGGTTTTAAAAGAACATTCTGACTCCCTGGGGAAGTGAAATGGAAGGAGATGAATGTGAATGTAGGGAAAGCAATTAGGGCCAATTAGGAGAGTATTTAAATAGCCCAAACAATACATGGTTTGGGCTCAGACTATAGTGGTTGCTGTCAAGATGTATTGTGAAAGCAGATTCAGATCTTGGTGATGAATTGGATATTGAGAAGGAACCAGGCATGAGGGACAAGAAAGCATTGAAAATATTCCCAGATTTCCATCTTGAAAAACTGAGCTGGTTGAGGTATTAAGGTGAGAAAGAGTAGAGAAAGAACAAATTTGCAAGTACAACTAAGTTTTTATTATCAAAGAACAACTCAGAGACATTTAGTTATTTACCTACAAACAAAATTTTTAACATACAGGGAGACAGTCATTAGACTGCTATCCAGGAACAAGGGCAAAAACTGTACTTATGAGGAAAAAACTGCAGTCTCAGAAGATTGAGTTGTGTTTGCACATCTTTAGTGGTAAACTAATTAGCTGACAGCAAAGAGGTCCATCTAGGCAGTCTGTCCTTGTGAAGGTTGTCCAGGGATAACAAAAAAAAAACAATTTAAATTGTATTGGATTTTCCCCAAACCCTGAGAGTTTGCTGTGTAGCATATGTGGCAGGCTGTCCAAGGGTAATGTCTATCAAGACCCTTCCATTAGCATCTGTACCTTAGCTGAGCCAGGCCTGCATCATTTCTCTAATGAGTATTTCTCAACTCCCTGGTTTTGCTCAAAACAAACTCCAAAAGACAAAAATTTCACCATGAGTGTTTCAGTTCCTTTTTCTGACTTATTATTATCAATTAGATGTCAACTCAAGATAATAGATGTGAAATAACATTTTAGGTCTCTAGATTCAATTCTATTGATCTGGCTGACTAGATAAACAAGGAAAAATCATGCAAGATCTGTAGGACAGGTTATAGATTTTGTTCTTTATTCTAAGAATATTGAGAAACCACTAAAGGTTTGCAATCAAGTGAGTAACTTGATTAGAATCTGAATTTTATGATATTTATGAGACAATTGGAAAGTTGCCACTGACCCAGTATTTGCCAATATTAAGGAATTATTATTACTTTTGTTTTGGGTATGATAATGGTATTGTGGTTACGTTTAACCAAAAAAAAAAAAAAAGAGTTCTTATCTTTTAAAGAATTACATGCTGAAATACTAGTGGATGAAATGAAAATAAAATTGAAAGTCATCTGTGTATATATAGACATATATGAGTGGAAGCAATATCTGTGGTATAAAGTGAGAAGAATAGAGGAATAAGGATGATGCCTTGAGGAACTTCATCTATTAAAGATGAAGAGATGAGGATGAGCAAAGAAACCAAAGAGTATCTACTTGAGAAGTAGAAGGAAAATCAGAGGGGTGTTATGTCATAGAAGCCAAAGGAAGAGAGGTTTCAAGAAGGAAATAATACACATAAAGTGCTTAAAACAGTGTCTGGCATATGGTAAATGCTCAGTAAATACTGCATGATGATGATGGATAAGAAGGAAATAGTGCGGAATAAGTAATGGTAAGAGGTCAAGACAGAGAAATCACTGGTGACCTTAAGGAGAATAATTTTTGTGGAATGGGGGTCGGGGGAGGAGTTACATTAGAGTGGTTTCAGAGGTAAATGGGAGGTATAGACATTGAGACACTAATTAGAGATAATTCTTTTAAGATGTTTGACATGGGAAGGAGATAAAAAAGGCAGTGGTTGGAATAGGACTGTGAGAGTGGAAAGAGGCAGTATTTGGTTTCGCAGCAATCGGGGAAGAGGAGTTTAAAAAAAGGAGAGACCTAAGCATGTTTAAATATTGGAAAGGAACTTGTAGAAAGGGAGAAAATGAAAATATAGGAAAGAAAGGGGTAAATATATGGACCCTAAAAAGGTGGGAGAGGTAGGATCCAGAACACACAGGGAAAGGACTGATATTTGATGGGCAGAGGGACATCTCTTTTACGATAACAGGAGGGGAGAAATGATAGGAACACATGTAGGCAGACTGGAATGGATGTTTTCATTCTCCCTTCTCTAGGAAAACAATTCTCTGGAGCATATTCAGTGGGCTTTAAGTATCCAAATCTGTGGAATTTCCTGTTCTCATTTTCTCATGCAATATTTGATATTGTAGGTCATTCCTTTTCTTACTCCCTACTCCCTTTTTAAATATATTTCAAGTAGACCAAAAAATGCCTTAAAAAATAGAATGAATGCCTGTATAACTAGCTTAAAAAATCCAAATGAAGCTCTAATTCATTCTCTTCTCTCCTCTCACAGATAAACACTATTTTGAATTAGGTGTTTTTTCATTCCCATGCTTGTTTTTATTATTATTTTTTTCCCTTATTTTATTTTTCATTTATTTTTTATATCTTTTTTTTTTTTTTTTTTTTTTTTGCGGTACGCGGGCCTCTTACTGTTGTGGCCTCTCCCGTTGTGGAGCGCAGGCTCAGTGGCCATGGCTCACGGGCCCAGCCGCTCCGCGGCATGTGGGATCTTCCCGGACCGGGGCACGAACCCGTGTCCCCTGCATCGGCAGGCGGACTCTCAACCACTGCACCACCAGGGAAGCCCTATATCATCTTTATTGGAGTATAATTGCTTTACAATGTTGTGTTAGTTTCTGCTGTATAACAAAGTGAATCAGCTATACGTATATATATATCCCCATATATGCTTGTTTTTATAATTTTACCATTTACATGTACTGTATATGATACATATGTAAGACATATGAATATATCTTTAAACAATGTACAGAATTAATGTGGATATTTTAGTCTTTCAACGACAATCTGTGAGAGGTAAATTTTCTCAATCTTTGTCTGAAAAGTGTCATTATTTGGAACTATTAAGTGATACTTTAGTTGTGTATTAAATTCTAAGTTTATTGGTTTTTCCTCAGCTCCTTGAAGATACTGTTTAATTAACTTCTGGCTTCCACTGTTCTTGAGAAATCTGTTGCTACTCTATTGCTAATCCAATAGTTATTTCTTTGCAAGTAACCTATCTTTTATATCTGATTCCTTTCTAGATTTTATCTGTTTTTTTGCAGTATTCCAATTTGCTACAATGTGCCTAGAGTATACTTCTTTTTATTTTGCTTGAGACTTCTGATTATTGACCTTGAGACATTATTTCATCAATTCTTTCAAAGTTTTGAAATTATCAACCATGATCTCATCAAACTTGTCTGTCTCCTTCTTTCTTATCTTGCTTTCTGGAAATCTTATTGGATAATATATTGAACTTTCTCACCCTATCATTTTTCTTAATTCATACTTTTCATTCCTTATTTCTTCATGCTGCCTTTCTGTATAATTTCCTCAGAACTATCTTCATTTACTAATATCTCTTCATCTGCATCTAATAAGCTATTAATCAGTCCATAAGATTTTTATTTTAATGACTGTATTTTAAATTTCCAAATGTTCTACTATTTTTTAAAATCTGTCTTTTCTTATTTTCACAGTGTCTTACTCTTTTCTTCAAGCTTTAACCTTCCTTTCCTTCTCACTGTATATCTCCTGATGGAAATCTTATCTATCACATCTACGCAAATACTCAAACAATTGTACCTTTAACCTGGTGTTCTTTCCCAAGCTTTAGTTACATATTTCCAACTGCCTTCTAAACATTATTAGATGTCTCCTGTCTCATGCTCTAGGGTTTACCTGACTACTCTATGTGTAGTAGAGTAATAATGTGTCCTTTCTGTGACTTTCTATAACACTTATCTGTTCTGTTCAATTAATACTTGGCATCACACAACCTCACAGTGTAGGTTTTCTTTGCACGTGAACAAAACTAGATTATATGCCCTCGGAGCACAAGGATCACATTTTGTGCTTCTGAGTAAGACTTGTGGATATCCTTAACTCCAGCACAATCACTAGAATGCATTCAAAACTAGACTTTCTTAGATTTGACTTTCCATAAAATCTTATATGGGTCTGTCCTTTGATAGAAGGGGCAATCTTATATTGGTTGGTGTACTGTATTGAATTTACCAAAGGGATTGCTCATAATAGGTGTCTGTTAGGGATTGCTCATAATAGGTGTCTGTTAGTTGATCTGACTGGTAAGCAACAGGTAAGTGGGTCTTTTTGAAATTTTCCTTGGGAACTTAAGAGTTTAAACTTACACCACTGCATTTGATGATATTGTCTCCTTATTCCCATACTTCAAAGCATCAGTGAATAACTGATATGTACCTGTCAGTATAGGAAGTTTATTGCTAGTAAGAGTCATATTAACCTAAATTACAACAATGTGGGTCAACCTGTTATTTTACTCTTTCTTTTAGATTTCATCTCAAGTCACAAAGTAGTATCATTAACTAAAGTATAAAACAAAAGTATAATCAAGCAGAATGAGTGGAATGAGTATTCAGTTCTTCCAGTGAAAACTTGGGCATAAAGACCAAGATATTTCTAGAAATACTTTGAAAGAGAATAACATTGCTGTTAACCTAGCACTTTTACTCAGGAACAAAGAAGGTGGCAAATTAAATTATTCCAAGATCCTAAGCATAACAGGAGAGAAATTATGTCATTTTGAGGTGAGGGAAAGTTTTGACTTTTTGGCCAATATCTATGGCAAGTCATGTGGATTGTGTCAGAAGCTGCTTTGTTTTTTTTACTTGAAATATAATGCAGATTTAATGATCATATTAATCCTTAAATATGAATTACTAGACAAAATTAATTAGGTATTTTACTCTCACATATTAATATTAAATTTTTGAGAAGAAACTAGTTATTTTTTCTTTTTTCTCCTCCCTATCTTTTTTTTTTTTTGAGGTACGCGGGCCTCTCACTGTTGTGGCCTCTCCCATTGTGGAGCACAGGCTCCGGACGCACAGGCTCAGCGGCCATGGCTCATGGGCCTAGCCGCTCCGCAGCATGTGGGATATTCCTGGACTGGGGCACGAACCCATGTCCCCTGCATCGGCAGGCGGACTCTCAACCTCTGCGCCACCAGGGAAGCCCCCTCTCTATCTTTTATACAACAAATACATTCCTATTGTAAAACACTAAAGCAGTTTTTAAGTATATACAGTTAAATGTTAAAGTTCTTCTTTATCCACCCAGTCTCTTCCTCTTTGTCTCTTTCTCTATGTGTACCATTCTGTACCAATGTGGGTATGTAAATTTTATGCTTATGTATAAATATATATATTCTTTTATAATAAATAAATGGAATCACACTGTAGGTATAATATATGACTTGCTTTTTTTCTCTTAACAACATAATTGAGACTTTTTTTCCATTTTAGTACATATTTATCTCCATCATTCTTTTAACAAGTGTATATTATTCCAAATTATGAATGCACTATAAGTCATAAAACTATTTCCTTACTGATTAATATTTAAGTTGTTTCCAATTTTTTAGTATTAAAACAGTGTTACAAAAATATCTTTGTATACTTATCTCTGTACAAACATGTCTTTGGATAGATTCCTACAGGTAGAATTGCTGGGTCAAAGACCTTATACATTTCATATGCTGATAAATAATTATCATCCCAAATGTCTTTATCAATGTATAACTTCCTTCAACAGTATATGAGAGTACTTGTTTTCCTACATCCTCTACACTGAACATTAATCCTGACTCTCTGTTTAATTCTCTACTGAAAATTAGAAATAATAAAAGCAATATAAGTTTGTAGGGAGACAAAGGAAAGGTAAAAAAATATGAGTTCTCATTATCTCATCTTTCATATAATAAGTTAATAGACAATGTCTAAGATTGAAACCAGTAGTCAAAGGAGGGGGGGAAAAAAAACTCATACAAAAAGATTCCAATGACTCCAAGAGGGGTCCTTTAGGATCTAATACCTCCTGCAGAAAAGAAATAATGAAGTTTAGCTATTCATTTTTCATTCTAGTTTTTTGTTTCTGTTAAATTCAAGTAAACTTAATTTAATGCCTTTTATAACTGTCCCTTTCTCTTTTTTATCTTTCCTTCTGTGTCTCTCTCACTCATTCTTCATCTGTATTTACATAGAAAGAGATTTTCACCAAATGTTTACACTGGCTATTTCTGGGTGGTGGTTCTGGGTTGCTGGTTGCTTTCTTCCTTGTCCATTGCTTTGCCATTTCAATATTTTTAATGAGCATGCATCATATTTATTAAATCAATAAAATTGTTAGAGTACTCTAAAACTAAAAAATTAAAATATGAAAGAAATGTTATATATAAGTGTGTATACACACACAAACACACACACACACACACACACACACACAAACACAAGCAAACAGACACACACAGGCTGAAAATCCAAGCGGTAAAGAAAGATACAAAATGAAAAGTGAAAGACTTCAACCCTTCCCACTCCTTGCCCCACTGTACTTTTTCCCCAAAGATAACCACTGAAAAAAAGTTTCTTAAAATTATTGCATATACAAAGTACTTATATATACTTAACAAACACATTCATTTTTTATTTACACAGACTCACACATTGTTCCGCATGTTGTTTTTTTTATTATTATATCTTAGAAATCTTTCCATATCAGCACTTTCAGATACACATATTCACTGCCAGTCCTTGCTGCCACATTCACATAGTGTTAACAACACTTCATGAATAAAGAATTCTAGCAGACCAATGAGAGAATAAGGTAAGTTTATATGGAAGCTTCCAACCAATGACACTGAAAATGATGAGAGAAGGAAAGGGCAATCTATAGTTCATCTTCCTTTCAGTCCTTCCTTATTCATCATTAAGCCAAAGGTACAGAATATTGGTAGAATGTGCATATATCAAGAAATGAAATTTTAAAAACTGAATTAGATTTGTACAGCATTTCTACTACTTTGGTAAGAATGAAATAGAAATGTATGGACACACTAAGAATTACAAATTGTGTAATTTCAATGGTCTTATATTTGAGTTTTAAAACTGGCATTTACAATATGAAGATGCAAGGTAAAATTCATGCTAATAATCTAAATTTTTATTTATTTATTTTTTGCTTAGAATGACATTAAGTAGCAAATTAAAAACACTATGAAAGTTGAGAGACCACAGAAGAAAGGAAAAAGTTTTCTACTTTTGTACCTTTGACACTTTTCTCCTATTTCTTGAACAAGGAGTTCCATACTTCCATTTTGTACTCTGCCCTGCGAGTTATGTTGCCTACCCTGTTCAGTCTAAAAACTGAAAGGAAGTTGCAGTGCAGCAGAAAGAACACAGGAGACTTTCAGTTCTTGCCGCACAGAAGCATGGCAGATATTGATAGTTGCTTGTCCTATAACTCTTCTCCACTTCTTGTTTGCTAACAGTACCCCCATCTTGTTCAGCATGACAGTGTGCCTTGTTAAAAAAAAAATGGGTATTTTTCAACAGCGCACACTGCATTTATCAAACTCTATTGCTTTTAGAAGGAATCAAATGACCCACGTCTGGTCAAAGAGATGCAAATAAAAGTTTACTAGGTGGGGCTTATGAAAATGCTATTTTCTTGATTTAAAAAAAAAAAAAGAGAAAGCAGACTCAGTTGCAAGTACCTTTTGATTTCACCTTTCATCTTTTTTCTGCCTTTAAGACATATGTAATGCCTAGAAGTATAGGAACCATCCTGAGATATGGGGATGAAAGCTACATGCTACAAATAGCAAAATAGAAACATAGAAAGCTGCCAACCTCTGAACTTCTTAGCAGGTGAAAAAATGAATCCCTATTTTAGTAAGTCACTGTACCCAGGTTTCTGTAACTTAAGCTGAACACAATCAATTCCTAACTAATACAGTCAGACCAGATAACATGAAAGCTCTTCCATTACAAACACCTAGTAATGCTATGTAGAGTGAAAAAAAAATTTTTTAACACATATTTGAGTTTGCAAAAAAAGAGAGAAATACTTAGGTGTCAGAAATAGAGAAAGCACTGAACACTGGAACTCTGAGCACACAGTATGATCCTATCCTGAGTGGGAAGGGGGTTGGATGAGGAAGGTAGCTTTAAACTCATATGGTAGCTGGAGATAAGAATTTGGGCCCTTGGTGCATGCAGAAATTAGAAACTATGAGCCCCTCCTCATGCCCTCCCCCCATAAAAAGATCTGGGAAGTTCTGTACCCTCAGTGATAAAGTCAATCCCTGGCACAGCAAGATGACAAGGAAGATTTTCTGTCATGGAATAAGCTCTGAAAAGGGTGGCGAGAAAGGTCTCCCAAGAGAATTTATAATCATGATTTGTGTTCCTACTGATAGGGTTTCAAATTTACCATATCTGAATGATCTTAGAACTTCTAAGTCCAGAAAGAAATTCATATAAAAATTGGTCACTGCAACATTTTTTGTAAGTTTGAAACTGTTTCAATATTTTTAAAAAACGTTTTCAAAAAGAGGATGGGTTACGGTTCAACACAGCAATATAAGAAGATCATGAACTCACCTCCTCCCATGGACATACAGTCTACAGCTACATATGGAACAATTTCCTCTTTAAAAAAAAAAAAGCCCTAAAGGCTGGCTGAACAATGACTACACATCAGGAAAATGAGAAGAAAAACACATTGAAATGGGTAGGAGAGGCTGGGACAAAATCTCACCATAAACTCCACTCCCAGCATGCAATCCAGAATCAGGAGGGAATTCAAACCCAGAGCTGAGGAGCGCAGGGTTGGAACCCCACATCCAGCAGCCCAGCTTTTAAGACCTGCACTTGAGAGATGAGCCCCCAAAATATCTAGTTTTGAAAACCAATGAGGCTTGCATTCACCGAACCCACAAGACTCAGAATTGGCTTTTAAAAGGCTTGAGTGCTAGGACTCATCCTCCCCAGGGCCCAGCACAGAGACAGACAATAACAAAGTGAACGAGGCTCACTCTACTTATGTTAAAGCACTAGCCTGACAGGCAGGCATCTAATTTAACTCACACATGTAGGAGACTGCTGAAACCTTTCCTGGGGACAGAGACTGGTGATGCCATCTTTATACTCTCCCTCTGCCCTGCTCTAGCCCCCTAGGGGACACCACAATCTCTTTTTTTTTTCTTTTTCCAGTGGGTACCATCTTTATTCTCCCCCCTCTACCTCACTACAGTCAGTGGGCACCATCTTCACGCTGTCCCTCTACAGTGCTCCAGAGTACCAGTATCTCCCAGAAGGGAGTTTTTACACATGTCTGAAAGCCTGATTTGTACAGCTACTGCCCAGGGGATGCCCCTTGATTGCTGACTCTGGAGGCCAGGGGAGTTTGTGTTCCTGGGCCTGAAGGGACTGTAACAATCAGAGAGACAGTTCTAGGAAGGCTACCACCCTGGTGCATTGTCCAGACAGCAGACTGAAACACAACCCCAAGTGTGTGAAAGGAGTCTATTTGCTAGTCCAGGAGCTTTAGCCTGAGGTGCACGCCTCTGCCTTGACACATATCTAGTGGCCTAAGGAAGTGCTCGCAGGGAATACAGGCCAGTGGATGGAATCTTTGCACAGTCCCTCTGCCTTACTCCAATCACCAGTATCTTCCAGAAAGGAACATATACCTTTGTCATATACCCCAATTTTTGCAGCTTCTACACAGGACACCTCTACATGGCCTGGCTCTGGTGGCCAGTGGAGCTTCTGCTTGCAAGTCACACAAGACTGTAATCAACAGAAAAAGAGTTCTTAAACAGATACCACCCCCAGAGCACAGAAAGAGGCAACAAAGTTCAGTCTCTGTGAAAGAGGCCTATTAGCTAATCATCATACATGCAGCCTAGAAGCAGGCTTCTAGTTAAACACACATGTAAGGGCTGACTGTAATCCCTGCCACAGACCTCACAGGGCAACTGCTATCTTTGCACTCTCTCTCTGCTATGCACCAGAGTGCTAGTATCTCCTAGAGGGGAACTCTTACACATATCTGGTCCCTTGGTTTTTATGTCTAGTACCCAGTTTTTGAGGATACTGTCCAGGTGACACCCCTTGACTGCTTGCTTCTTGTGGCAGGGGACTTGTATGTACCAATCAGAGACACAACTCTTGACAGGCTACTATCCCCAAGGTACTACACAGACAACAGACTGAAAGACATTCCCAGGCTTTTTGTGAAAGAGGCCTATTTTCTTGTCCTGGAGCTTTGGCCAGATGGACAAGCTTCAGGTCTGGCACACACCTAAGGGCCTATGCAGCTACTCTCAGAGAACACGGCCCAAAGGATGCCATCTTTGTGGTCTTCCTCTGCCTCGCTATGTCTCACCAGTATCACAGAAAAGAGTTTATACACTTGTCTAGAGCCCTGATTTTTATGACTGCCACCAGGGGAGACCTCCAGATTACCAGGTTCTGGTGACCAGTGGGGCATACACTTGTGGTCCCACAGGACTGTGTATATTTGCATATTTTAAAAGCTGCTGTCTGAGGGTCTGGCTTCCAATCAGCCTGAACCTACATGCTGACTGAGATCCTCCCCTCTGGGACTTTGACAAGTGTTGGCACACCCTTGACTACTGAGAACTATTTAAAATATAATAGGCTCCTTGGATAATCACAAAGGTTTGAGAGACAACCAACACCTAGGGCAGGGTTGAATGACAAATTTCATCTCTTACATGAAGCCACTATTTCTAGAATGGGAGAGGTGGTTATTGCATCAAATGCATAGAAACCAACAGAAAGAGTTAACAAACAACAAAACAAACAACAAAACAAACAACAAAATAAAACCTCAGAAAAAAAACTTTAATGAAATAGAGATAAGTAATTTATCTGATAAAGCATTCAAAGGATGGTCATAAAGATGCTCACCAAACTCAGGAGAAAAATGGATGAACACACTGAGGACTTCAAAAAATATTAGAAAATACAAGAAAGAACCAAGCAGAAGTCACAGAGTTGAAGAATACAATAACTGAACTGAAAAATACACTAGAGTGGTTAAACAGCAGGCTAGATGAAACAGAAGGAAAGACCAGTCAACTTGAAGACAAGGCACCCAATCAGAAGAACTCACCCCATCAGAGCATCAGAAAGAAAAAAGAAGAGAGGAGACCTTCAAGATGGCAGAGAAGTAAGATGTGGAGATCACCTTCCTCCCCACAAATACATCAAAAATACCTCTACATGTGGAAAAACTCCTACTGAACACCTACTGAATGCTGGCAGAAGACCTCAGACTTCCCAAAACACAAGAAACTCCCCACGTACCTGGGTAGGGCAAAAGAAAAAAGAAAAAACAGAGACACATAAATAGGGATGGGACCCACACCTCTGGGAGGGACCTATGAAGGAGGAAGTTTCCACACACTAGGAAGCCCCTCCACTAGTGGGGACAGGGGAGATGGGGGGGAAGCTTCAGAGCCACAGAGGAGAGCACAGCAACAGGGGTGCAGAGGGCAAAGTGGAGAGATTCCCACACAAAGGATCAGTGCCGACCAGCACTCACCAGCCTGAGAGGCTTTTCTGTTCACCCACCAGGGCAGGTGGGGGGTGGGAGCTGAGGCTTGGGCTTTGGAGGTCAGACCCCAGGGAGAGGACGGAGGCTGGCTGCATGAAGACAGCTTAAAGGGGGCTAGCGCACCACAGCTAGCTGGGAGGGAGCCCAGGAAAAAGTCTGGACCTACTGGAGAAGCAAGAAACCATTGTTTTGGGGTGCGTGAGGAGAGGGATTCCTGCTCTGTGTTCCCACAGACAGCACAGAACTGCCTAAGTGAGCTCCAGAGATGGGCACGAGTCACAGCTCTGATCTCTGACCGCAGAGATAGGCATGGACCGCTAATGCTGCTGCCGCTGCCACCAAGAATCCTGTGTGCAAGCACAGGTAATGAACCACAGCCCCCTGGGAGCCTGTGCAGCACATCACTGCCAGGGTCCCGTGATGCAGGGACAACTTCCCCGGGAGAACACACGGTGCACCTCAGGCTGTTACAATGTCATGCTGGCCTCCGCAGGCTCACCCCGTATTCCAGTTATGACTACCATACCCCTCCCTCTCCCCAGCCTGAGTGAGCAAGAGAGCCCTAATCAGCTGCTGAGTTAACCTCCTCCTGTCTGGGTGGGAAACAGGCACCTGAAGGTGGCCTATATGCAGAGGTGGGGTCAAAACGAAAGCTGAATCCCAGGAGCTGTGCAAACAAAGGAGAGAAAGGGAAATTTCTCTGTGAAGCCTCAGGAGCAGTGGATTAAATCCCCACAATCAACTTGATAAACCCTGCATCTGTGGAATACCTGAATAGACAATGAATGTTCCCAAAATTGAGGCAATGGACATTGGGAGCAACTGTAGACTTGGGGTTTGCTTTCTGCATCTGATTCATTTTTGGTTTTATGTTTATCTTAGTTTAGTTTTTAGTGCTTATTATCACTGGTGGGTTTTTTTTATTGGTTTGGTTGCTCTTCCTTTTTTTTTTTTTTTTTTTGCTTTTTTCTCTTTTTGTGAGCATGCATGTGTATGTTTCTTTGTGTGATTTTGTCTGTTTAGGTTTGCTTTTACCATTTGTCCTAGGATTCTGTCTGTTTGGTTTTTTTTGTTTTTTTTGTTTGTTTCTTTGTTTCTTTTTATGACTGTGTATGTGTATGTTTCTTTGTGTGACGTTGTCAGTTTAGTTTTGCTTTTACCATTTGTTTTGGCGTTCTATCTGTTCATTTGTTTGTTTTTCTTCCTTTTCTTCCGAGCCATGTGGCTCGTGTGGCTGGCAGGGTCTGGCCAGGTGTCGGACCAGAGCCTCTGAGGTGCTAGAGGTGAGTCCAGGACATTGGACCACCAGAGACCTCATGGCCCCACATAATATTAATCAGCATAAGCTCTCCCAGATATCTCTGTCTCAACACTAAGACTGAGCTCCACACAATGGCCAGTAAGCTACAGTGCTAGACACCGCATGCCAAACAACTAGCAAGACAGGAACACAACCCCACCCATTAGCAGAGAGGCTGCCTAAAGTCATCCTAAATTCACAGACACACTAAAACACAACACTGGACAAAGCCCTGCCTGCCAGAACGACAAGATATAGGCCTAACCACCAGAACACCAGGCATCAATCCACTGCACCAGGAAGCCTACACAAGCCACTGAATGAACCTCACCCACTGGGGACAGACACCAAAAATAACAGGAACTATGAACCTGCAGCCTGAGAAAAGGAGACTCCAAAAGCAGTAAGCTAAACGAAATGAGAAGACAAAGAATACGCAGCAGATGAAGGCACAAGGTAAAAACCCACCACACCAAACAAATGAAGAGGAAATAGGCAGTCTACCTGAAAAAAAATTCAGAGTAATGATAGTAAAGATGATGTAAAATCTCAGAAACAGAATGGAGAAAATTCAAGAAAAGTTTAACAAGGACCTAGAAGAACTAAAGATGAAACAAACAATGATGAACAACACAATAAATGAAATTAAAAATACTCTAGAGGGAATCAATAGCAGAATAACTGAGGCAGAAGAACAGATAAGTGACCTGGAAGATAGAATAGTGGAAATAACTTCTGCAGAGCAGAATAAAGAAAAAAGAATAAAAAGAATTGAGGAAAGTCTCAGAGACTTCTGGGACAACATTAAACACACCAACAACGAATTATAGGGGTCCCAGAAGAAGAAGAGAAAAAGAAAGGGACTGAGAAAATATTTGAAGACATTATACTTGAAAACTTCCCTAATATGGGAAAGGAAATAGTCAGTCAAGTCAAGGAAGTGCAGACAGTCCCATACAGGATAAACCCAAGGAGGAACATGCCAAAACACATATTAATCGAACTACCAAAAATTAAACACAAAGAAAAAATATAAAAGTACCAAGGGGAAAAAAAACAAATAACATACAAAGGAATCCCCATAAAGTTAACAGCTGATCTTTCAGCAAAAACTCTGCAAGCCAGAAGGGAGTGGCAGGACATATTTAAAGTGATGAAAGGGAAAATCCTACAACTAAGATTACTCTACCCAGCAAGGATCTCATTCAGATTCGACAGAGAAATTAAAACCTTTACAGACAAGCAAAAGCTAAGAGAGTTCAGCACCACCAAACCAGCTTTACAGCAAATGCTAAAGGAAAGGAACTTCTCTAGGCAGGAAACACAAGAGAAGGAAAAGACCTACCATAAAAAACCCAAAACGATTAAGAAAATGGTCATAGGAATATACATATGGATAACTACCTGAAAGTAAATGGATTAAATGCTCCAAACAAAAGGCACAGACTGGTTGAATGGATACAAAAACAAGACCCATATATATGCTGTCTACAAGAGACCCACTTCAGACCTAGGGACAGATACAGACTGAAAGTCAGGGGATGGAAAAAGATATTCCTTGCAAATGGAAATCAAAGGAAAGCTGGAGTAGCAATACTCGTATCAGATAAAATAGACTTTAAAATAAAGAATGTTACAAGAAACAAGAAAGGACATGACATAATGATAAAGGGATCAATCCAAGAAGAAGATATAACAATTATAAATATATATGCACCCAACACAGGAGCACCTCAATACATAAGGCAACTGCTAACAGCTATAAAAGAAGAAATCGACAGTAACACAGTAATAGTGGTGGACTTTAACACCTCACTTATACCAATGGACAGATCATCCAAAGTGAAAATAAATAAGGAAACAGAAGCTTTAAATCACACAATAGACCAGATACATTTAATTGATATTTATAGGACATTCCATCCGAAAACAGCATTTTATACTTTCTTCTCAAGTGTGAAAGGAACATTCTCCAAGATAGATCATATTGTGGGTCACAAATCAAGCCTCAGTAAATTTAAGAAAATTGAAATCATATCAAGCATCTCTTATGACCACAATGCTATGAGATTAGAAATGAATTACAGGGAAAAAAACGTAAAATACACAAACACAGAGGTTAAACAATATGTTACTAAATAACAAAGAGATCACTGAGGAAATCAAAGAGGAAATGAAAAAATTCCTAGAAACAAATGACAATGAAAACACGACGACCCAAAACCTGTGGGATGCAGCAAAAAGAGTTCTAAGAAGGAAGTTTATAGCAATACACTCCTACATCAAGAAACAAGAAACATTTCAAATAAACAACTTAACCTTACACCTAAAGCAATTAGAGAAAGAAAAATTTAAAAAAACACCAAAGTTAACAGAAGGAAAGAAATCATAAAGATCAGATCAGAAACAAAGGAAAAAGAAATAAAGAGAAAAATACCAAAGACCAATAAAACTAAAAGCTGATTCTTTGAGAAGATAAACAAAATTCATAAACCATTAGTCAGACTCATCAAGAAAAAAAAGAAGACTCAAAAAACAGAATTAAAAATGAAAAAGGAGAAGTAAAACTGACACTGCAGAAATACGAAGGATCATGAGAGATTACTACAAGCAACTATACGCCAATAAAATGGACAACCTAGAAGAAATGGACAAATTCTTAGAAACATATAAGCTTCCAAGACTGAAACAGGAAGAAACAGAAAATATGAACAGAGCAATCACAAGCACTGAAATTGAAACTGTGATTAAAAATCTTCCAACAAACAAAAGCCCAGGACCAGATGGCTTTACAGGTGAATTCTATTAAACATTTAGTAAAGAGCTAACACCTATCCTCTCAAACTCTTCCAAAATATAGCAGAGGGAGGAACACTCCCAAACTCATTCTACAAGAGTACCATCACCATGATACCAAAGCAAGACAAAGATGTCACAAAAACAGAAAACTACAGGCCAATATCACTGATGAACATAAATACAAAAATCCTCAACAAAATACTACCAAACAGAATCCAACAGCACATTAAAAGGATCATATACCATGATCAAGTGGGGTTTATCCCAGGAATGCAAGGGATTCTTCAATATATGAAAATCAATCAATGTGATACACCATATTAAAAAATTGAAGAATAAAAACCATATGATTATATCAATAGATGCAGAAAAAGCTTGTGACAAAATTCGACACCCATTTATGATAAAAACTCTCCAGAAAGTGGAGACATAATAAAGCCCAAATGTGACAAACCTCAGACAACACTATTCTCAATGGTGAAAAACTGAAACCATTTCCTCTAAGATAAGGAACAAGACAAGGTTTCCCACTCTCACCACTATTATTCAACATAGTTTTGGAAGTTTTAGCCACAGCAATCAGAGAAGAAAAAGAAACAAATGGAATCCACATCTGAAAAGAAGAAATTAAACTGTCACTCTGCAGATGACATGATAGTATACATAGAGAATCCAAAAGATGCTACCAGAAAACTACAAGAGCTAATCAATGAATCTGGTAAAGTAGCAGGATACAAAATTAATGTACAGAAATCTCTTGCATTCCTATACACTAACAATGAAAAATCAGTAAGAGAAATTAAGGAAACACTCCCATTTACCATTGCAACAAGAAGAATAAAATACCTAGGAGAGGGCTTCCCTGGTGGCGCAGTGGTTGAGAGTCCACCTGCCGATGCAGGGGACACGGGTTCCTGTCCCAGTCTGGGAGGATCCCACATGCCACAGAGCAGCTGGGCCATGACCGCTGATCCTGCCCGTCCAGAGCCTGTGCTCCGCAATGGGAGAGGCCACAACAGTGAGAGGCCAGCGTACCGCAAAAAAAAAAAATACCTAGCAGTAAACCTAACTAAGGAGACAAAAGACCTGTATGCAGAAAACTATAAGACACTGATAAAAGAAATTAAAGACGAGACAAACAGATGGAGAGATATACCATGTTCCTGGACTAGAAGAAGCAACATTGTGAAAGTGACTATATTACCCAAAGCAATCTACAGTTCAAAGCAATCGCTATCAAACTGCCCTGGCATTTTTCACAGAACTAGAACAAAAAATTTCACAATTTGTATGGAAACACAAAATACCCTGAATAGCCAAAGCAATCTTGAGAAAGAAAAACGGACCTGGAGGAATCAGGCTCCCAGACTTCAGACTATACTACAAAGCTACAGTAATCAAGACAGTATGGTACTGGCACAAAAACAGAAATATATCAATGGAACAGGATAGAAAGCCCAGAGATAAACCCACGCATATATGGTCACCTTATCTTTGATAAAGGAGGCAAGAATGTACAATGGAGAAAAGACAGCCTCTTTAATAAGTGGTGTTGGGACAACTGGACAGCTACATGTAAAAGAATGAAATTAGAACACTCCCTAACACCATACACAAAAATAAGCTCAAAATGGATTCAAGACCTAAATGTAAGGCCAGACACTATAAAACTCTTAGAGGAAAACATAGGCAGAACACTGTTCGA
This sequence comes from Orcinus orca, assembly GCF_937001465.1. Lineage (NCBI taxonomy): Eukaryota > Metazoa > Chordata > Mammalia > Artiodactyla > Delphinidae > Orcinus > Orcinus orca. Next base: position 136,586,296 of record NC_064559.1, on the reverse strand, counting down.
CATAAATCACAGCAAAATCTTTTTTGATCCACCTCCTAGAGTAATGGAAATAAAAACAAAAACAAACAAATGGGACCTAATGAAACTTAAAAGCCTTTGCACAGCAAAGGAAACCATAAAAAAGACGAAAACACAACCCACAGAATGGGAGAAAATATTTGCAAATGAAGCAACTGACAAAGGATTAATCTCCAAAAAATAAAAGCAGCTTATACAGCACAGTATCAAAAAAGCAAAGTGACTATATTGCCCATCCAAAAATGGGCAGAAGACCTAAACAGACATTTCTCCAAAGAAGATATACAGATTGCCAACAAACACGTGAAAGGATGCTCAACATCACTAATCATTAGAGAAATGCAAATCAAAACTACAATGAGATATCACCTCACACTGGTCAGAATGGCCATCATCAAAAAATCTACAAACAATAAGTGCTGGAGAGGGTGTGGAGAAAAAGGAACCCTCTTGCACTGTTGCTGGGAATGCAAATTGATACTGCCACTATGGAAAACAGTATGGAGGTTCCTTAAAAAACTAAAAATTTAACTACCATACAACCCAGCAATCCCACTACTGGGCATATACCCTGAGAAAACCATAATTCAAAAAGAGTCATATACCACAATGTTCACTGCAGCTCTATTTACAATAGCCAGGTCATGGAAGCAACCTAAGTGTCCATCAACAGATGAATGCATAAAGATGTGGCACATATATACAATGGAATATTACTTGGCAATAAAAAGAAACGAAATTGAGTTATTTATAGTGAAGTGGATGGACCTACAATCTGTCATACACAGTGAAGTAAATCAGAAAGAGAAAAACAAATACCATATGCTAACACATATATATGGAATCTAAAAAAAAAAGGTTCTGATGAACTTAGGGGTAGGACAGGAATAAAGATGCAGAAATAGAGAATGGAGTTGAGGACATAGGGGGCGGAAGGGTAAGCTGGGATGAAGTGAGAGAGTGGCATTGACATATATACACTACCAAATGTAAAATAGATAGCTAGTAGGAAGCAGCTGCATAGCACAGGGAGATCAGCTTGGTGCTTTGTGACCACCTAGAGGGGTGGGATAGGGAGGGTGGGAGTGAAGCACAGGAGGGAGGGAATATGGGGATATATGTATACATGTAACTTATTTACTTTGTTATACAGCAGAAACTTACACAACATTGTAAAGCAATTATACTCCAATAAAAATGTTAAAATATAAAAAGAAAGAAAAAAGAATGAATAAAGGTGAAGATAGCTTAAGAAACTTATGGGACAACATCAAGCAGATAAACACTCACATAGGGGTTCCAAAAGAAGAAGAAGAGAGAAAAGGGCAGAAAAAATTATTGGAAGAAATAATGACTGAAAACTTCCATAACCTGGGGAAGGAACCAGATATCCAGCCCTAGGAAACCCAGAGAGTTCCAAATAAGATGAACCCAAAGAGACCCACACAAAGGGGCATTATAATTAAAATGTTAAAAGTTAAAGACAAGGAGAGAATCTTAAAAACAGCAGTACAAAAATAACTTGTTACCCACAAGGCAACCCCCATAAGACTATGAGCAGTATTAAACTTTTCAGTATAAACTATGCAGGCCAAACGGGGTGGCATAATACATTCAAAGTGCTGAAAGGAAAAACTAACAACCAAGAATACTCTACTCAGGGCTTCCCTGGTTGCACAGTGGTTGAGAGTCTGCCTGCTGATGCAGGGGACACAGGTTCATGACCCGGTGTGGGCAGATCCCACATGCCGCGGAGCAGCTGGGCCCGTGAGCCATGGCTGCTGAACTTGCCCGTCCAGAGCCTGTGCTCCACAACGGGAGAGGCCACAACAGTGAGAGGCCCTCCTACCGAAAAAAAAAAAAAGAATACTCTACCCAGCTAAATTATCATTCAGAATGATAATTGATAAGGAGAGAGAAAGAGTTTATCAGACAAGGGAAAGCTAAAAAAGTCTATCATCACTAAATGCAATTCACATGAAATGTTAAAGGGACCTTTTTAAGCTGAAAAGAAAGGGTACTAATTAGTAACATGAAAACATGAAAGAATAAATCTCAATAGAAAGGTAAATACACAGTAAAGTAGTGGATTAATTATTTATAAAGCTAGTATGAAGATTAAAAGACAAAAGTAGTAAAAGAAAAATAACTATAACTAAAATAATTAGTTAAGGGAGACACAAAATAAAAAGATGGAAATTTGACATCCAAAACATAAAATGGGGAAGGATGTTCTCTCACACCTTCTTGTGAGAACACCAGAATCACAACTAACTGCTGACCAGTCATCGAAAGGAAGACACTAGAACTCACCAAAAAAGATTCCCCACATCCAAAGACAAAGGAGAAGCCACAATGAGATGGTAGGAGGGGCACAATCACAGTAAAGTCAAATCCCATAACTGCTGGATGCATGACTCACAAACTGGAGAACACTTATACCACAGAAGTCTACCCACTGGAGTGAAGGTTCTGAGCCCCACGTCAGGCTTCCGAACCTCGGGGTCCGGCAACAGGAGGAGGAATTCCTAGAGAATCAGACTTTGAAGGCTAGGGGGATTTGATTGCAGGACTCTGACAGAACTCGGGGAAACAGAGACTCCACCCTTGGAGGGCACACACAAAGTAGTGTGCGCATCAGGACCCAGGGGAAGGAGCAATGACCCCAGGGGAGACTGAATCAGACCTACTTGCTAGTGTTGGAGGGTCTCCTGCAGAGGTGGGGGGCGGCTGAGGCTCACCGTGAGGACAAGGACACTGGCAGCAGAAGTTCTGGGAAGTACTCCTTGGCGCGAGCCCTCCCAGAGTCCATCATTAGCCCCACCAAAGAGCCTCGGTAGGCTGCAGTGTTGGGTTGCCTCAGGCCAAACAACCAACAAGGAGGGAACCCAGTCCCACCCATCAGCAGTCAAGCTGATTAAAGTTTTACTAAGCTCTGCCCACTAGAGCAACAGCCAGCTCTACCCACCACCAGCCCCTCCCATCATGAAACTTGCACAAGCCCCTTAGATCCACCAGAGGGCAGACAGCAGAAGCAAGAAGAACTACAATCCGGCAGCCTGTGGAACAAAAACCACATACACAGAAAGTCAGACAAGATGAAAAGGCAGAGGGCTATGTACCAGATGAAGGAACAAGATAAAACCCCAGAAAAACAACTAAATGAAGTGAAGATAGGAAACCTTCCAGAAAAAGAATTCAGTATAATGACAGTGAAGATGATCCAGGACCTTGGAAAAAGAATGGAGGCAAAGATCGAGAAGATGCAAGAAATGTTTAACAAAGACCTAGAAGAATTAAAGAACAAACAAACAGAGATGAACAATACAATAACTGAAATGAAAACTATACTAGAAGGAATCAATAGCAGAATAACTGAGGCAGAAGAATGGATAAGTGACCTGGAAGACAGAAGGGTGGAATTCACTGCTACAGAACAGAATAAAGAAAAAAGAATGAAAAGAAATGAAGACAGCCTAAGAGACCTCTGGGACAACATGAAACATAACAACATTCGCATTATAGGGGTCCCAGAAGGAGAAGAGACAGAGAAAGCACCTGAGAAAATATTTCCAGAGATTATACTCGAAAACTTCCTTAACAGGGGAAAGGAAATAGCCACCCAACTCCAGGAAGTGCAGAGAGTCCTATATAGGATTAAACCCAAGAAGAAACATGCCGAAACTCATAGTAATCAAATTAGCAAAAATTAAAGACAAAGAAAAATTATTGAAAGCAGCAAGGGAAAAACGAAAAATAACATACAAGGGAACTCCCATAAGGTTAACAGCTGATTTCTCAGTAGAAACTGTACATGCCAGAAGGGAGTGGCATGATATACTTAAAGTGATGAAAGGGAACAACCTACAACCAAGATTACTCTACCCAGCAAGGATCCCATTCAAATTCGATGGAGAAATAAAAAGTTTTACAGAGAAGCAAAAGCTAAGAGAATTCAGCACCACCGAACCAGCTCTAGAACAAATGCAAAGGAATTTCTCTAAGTGGGAAACACAAGAGAAGAAAAGGGCCTACACAAGCAAACACAAAACAATTAAGAAAATGGTAATAGGAACATACATATCGATAATTACCTTAAACGTGAATGGATTAAATGCTCCACCCAAAGGACACAGGCTTGCTGACTGGATACAAAAACAAGACCCTTATATATGCTGTCTACAAGAGACCCCACTTTAGACCTAGGGACACATACAGACTGAAAGTCAGGGGATGGAAAAAGATACTCCATGCAAATGGAAATCTAAAAGAAAGCTGAAGTAGCAATACTCATATCAGATAAAATAGACTTTAAAATAAATATTGTTACAAGAGACAAGAAAGGACATGACGTAATGATCAAGGGATCAATCCAAAAAGAAGATATAACAATTATAAATATATATGCACCCAACATAGGAGCACCTCAATACCTAGGGCAACTGCTAACATCTATAAAGGAGGAAATCGACAGTAACACAAAAATAGTGGGGGACTTTAACACCTCACTTACACCAATGGACAGATCATCCAAAGTGAAAATAAATAAGGAAACAGAAGGTTTAAATGACACAATAGACCAGATAGATTTAATTGATATTTATAGGACATTCCATCCAAAAACAGCATTTTATACTTTCTTCTCAAGTGTACATGGAACATTCTTCCGGACAGACCACATCTTGGGTCACAAATCAAGCCTCAATAAATTTAAGAAACTTGAAATCATATCAAGCATCTTTTCTGACCACAACCCTATGAGATTACAAATAATTACAGGGAAAAAAACATACAATACACAAACACATGGAGGCTAAACAATACGTTACTAAATAACCAAGAGATCACTGAAGAATTCAAAGAGGAAATCAAAAAATACCTAGAGACAAATGACAATGAAAACACGATGATCCAAAACCTACGGGATGCAGCAAAAGCAGTTCTAAGAGGGAAGTTTATAGCTATACAAGCCTACCTCAAGAAACAAGAAAAATCTCAAATAAACAATCTAACGTTACACCTAAAGGAACTAGAGGAGGAAGCACAAACAAAACCCAAAGTTATTAGAAGAAAAGAAATCATAAAGATCAGAGCAGAAATAAATGAAATAGAAACAAAGAAAACAATACCAAAGATCAA